>NC_056736.1:111478863-111723863 GCF_019279795.1 Protopterus annectens | reverse complement strand
CTCCCAGTTTCTTTTCTTGTAAAATGTAAAGGAAATGCAGTATAATACTTTTGCATGCTAATAAAACACCAAACATTAGATTAATAAATGTGATTCTGATTGCACAATTGTAGGAGATAATATAAAATGGGGGAATACACTTCAGTGTTTATAACTGATTACGTATCTTCTAACTTTGCTGTAAGAATTGTTAAAGTAAATTTTCACCCTTTCTAAAGCCATAAATGAAATGGCAAATATTTGAGGGATTACAATAAATAGATCTTCAGAGATCTTGTCTCAGTCTGAGACAATTAGTTATTTCTAGTTTTTTGACAGGAAAAAGCAATTAAAAGAGTTTCAAACTTTTTTTTTTGTAATAAATCTATCAGTAAATGTTAAACTATAAATCCATCAAGTTTGAAATGTTCTATTTGAGTTTTTTTAGTAAAAATCCTGTTAGATATGTTAAAATGAAGCAGGGCTAAAAAATCAGCTGGAGACATATTTAAATAGTTATTTCCTTGTTTATAATCGATTTTTGTATCTATTGTTTTAAAACCAAATAAAAAGATTAAAAAAAAAGAAGTTTTGCCTCAACAAGTATAAATTTCACAAGAGGATGATTAATTTGTGGAAACTGCCTTATATTTTGTCTCACTTAGTTATTAGTTAAAAAGATACAGATAAGGTGTCTTCTATAAAATATTTGAAGGGAAAATATTTGAAGGGAAGAAATACTTGATATAAAGGTAAAAATTCCATCAGATACTGGAAAACTTAAGAAAACAGACAGAATGAATAGAGCTAAAAGTAGAAGAATAGATATTTCTTATAAGTCCAGATGTAGTTCAGACAGACTGCTTCTCATCAGATATACTGAAATTATGCAAAAAATCATTAAATTCAAAAAATATAATCACATATTATATTAATCAAACATTACAAATATTTAAAAAAAATGATATTTACCATGCAATGCTAAAGTTCAACAAGAAAAGTTAACACCCTGTTTATTTATTTTATTTATTTATCTTTGTTTACTAGGAAAGTCTGGCTGGGAAAAAACCCTTTTTCAGTGGAGGCCTGAGGAGAAAAGTCTCTACGTTTAATACCAGTTTTGACATGTACATAAAATATGATTACATGATATTAGAAGTAATACAAAATATATAGGCAAGTATATGTACATGAGAGAATAAGCTTTTTGTAATAGATTATAAAAGCATAATTTAGAAACAGAGCAAGGTAAATAGCTTGCATTGGTATGTACAGTGTTAATCATTCATTAGAAACAAACACCAGCTTGTATATAGCAGAGAGAGAGGGAGAGAGGGAGAGAGAGATACAACATTGCAAAAGATACTGTAATATTATCTATGATTTCTAGTGATTAGAATAATGAAAAGAAAATGCATTTTAAAGGGGGAGGTGGTTGATAATATAATATAGTGTGATATGTTAGTAGTAAGTAAACTATGAATGTATCATTTCATTTAACACTGAGAAACAGAGTCATTAGAAAAGTGAGAATAATTGGGGCTACTTGGACTTTTATAAAGAGTATTAGTTTTGCATACATAAGGAAAGAAAGAGTAGTGAAACTGAGACTGAGTGGGGGTCAGTGAGACAGTGGTTGCACAACTCAGAGAGAAGAAGAGATTGACTCGTCGCCTACAGCCTGTGATTGATATAATTTATGTAGCAAGGTTACTCCTTGTGGTTTAGTGAATATCTTTCCTGACAGATGTAGAAAAAGTAGGAAGTGGAAAAGACAAGTATTTGGAGAAAAGGTAGCAGGTGTGACCATAAAATTTATTCTAGCTGGGAGCTGAGCAGGAACAGAGACAATTTTTACTTAGATATTGTTTTAGTAGTAACTTGAAAGTGTGTGACTTGTCTGTTTTATTTGAAATGAGATACCGTTCCAATTTTTAGTTACTTGGTGGGAGTATAGAGAACCCCCAGCTGCATTTCTTGTTTTGGAAAAAGAAAGGAGAGATTTATTACTTGACCATAGTAGTCTAGAACTGGAGTATGGTTGGAGTATATTTTTCACTAATGGGTATTTTTACAGAAATTAATTAAGTTGTAAACTGTCTTCAGTTGTGAGTATATAAGGCAGTGGGGTAGTTCTAGACAGTTTAAATATGTAAGTGCTATATACTGGTGGGTTTTTATTGGGATATTTACTGCAAAGATGGTTATTTTATTGTAACATACACTTTGTTTATTTTTAAGGGTGGTTTTGAGATTTGTAAAGATGGGAAATTCATGTAGAAGGGATGGAAGTAGGTAGGTGATGATTTTGCTCTGTATAGTGATCCTAGTTTCCAGTGTTTTTTTTTTTTTTTGATGGCCAGAAGCAGTTGTTGATCATATTTAAGTTAGTCTTCAAGTAAGACTACAAGTAGCGTAGTTTGTGGTATGCATTAAATTTGTGTGTTGTCAGATAACAGGATGTGGAATCTGTATTTTTGTTCTATGACATTTTTTGGGTAAACAGCATTAGTTTTGTCTTTTTGTGGTTGAGGAGTAGGTTTGCACTGATGAGCCAGGATTCTGTAGATAAGAAAGCCTGCTGAGTGATACCTTTGTTAGACTGAGGGTTTTCACTGTATTCTTAGTGAGTTCACTATAGTACATTAAGGTAGAATAATAGGCCTGAAATATAGCCAGACTTGTGTTTTCATGTATGTATTCAGTTTCAAGGAAAGACAGTTCAGGAGAAAGAAAAGGATAATCTTGATGGCTAAGCATGGGATGTGCAGAAGTAACAGTTCTCAGGCAGAGCTACAGAATGTTCCTTTCTCAAGGGAAAAATATGTGTACTTGCAACAGAAGGCTAGATAAAAAACAGACTGAGTCACATGCAAGACAAGGCATGGAAACCAAGGCTAAAAAGTAATGTAAAACATTTACAGGGTTTTGGTATTATTATGAAATACTTCAGACACACTCAGTAAAGTTAGCTTTTGGACTGATATGCAAAAGGTATTTGCAGTACAGACACTTTCAGTTTATATTATTCAGGAGAATCAGAATACACATTCAGAAACTTTGGATATTTATCAGCACTGTTACTGTTATCCAGCATTTCAGGATTTCTACAGACTGTTATTGTTTATCAGCACTGTTACTGAAGACAGTATTCAGATATTGTTAACATCTAATAAAGTATTTTTAACCAAACCATAGCACATGCAGAATTTATTCTGAAAAAGTACAAAAAAACTTGGCCCATAAAGGAGAGACTGGCACCTGCTCAGCACAAGTTTGGGTAATTAACAGATAAAGACATTCATTCCCATCTCATTTCAGTTGTTTCCAGTTAATTCCAGTATACTACAGTCTTATAATTTCTTTCAGTCTTATAGGGTATGTAGTGATTGTACAGAGCAGATGAGTGTTTAATCATCTGTATAGTGAATAAGGGTTGCTTGTTTTGAACTGGTATGGAGTTTTTGATAAATATGTTAACAAGGAGAGGCCCAAGTATTGAACCTTAAGGAATTCTGACTGTAACTGACAGGAAAGTTGACAGGCCTTTCTTCCTCATAACGTCTTGTTGCCTATTTGACAGATAACTATGGAACTAGATTAAATCTGATTTGTTTAGACCAAGAGATACTAGTTCATATAGTTTCTGATGTGATACCAAATCAAGGGCTTTTGATAGGTCAAGACAATTAGATGAGACTAGGTCCCCATTGTTTCTGTGCTAATTGACGCTGTTGGAAAAGCTGAGGAGGGTGGTTTTGGTGATGTTATTTGGCTGGAAACCATGCTGTGTGGGGGAAGATTAGCTGCGGTCATTGAGGAATGTGATTAGTTGGGAGTGTATACATCTTTACAGCATTTTGGATGGGGTGACAGGATCACTATAGTTCAGTAATTAGGTCTGTTGAGTTGCCACCTTTATGAAGGGGGGTTATGAAATATTTTTTCCACCTTTATGGAGGGGGATTATGAAAGATTTTTTTCCAGATTTTTGGGACATAATTTTCACTTATGCATCTGTTTATTAGGGTGAACATGGGGAATGCTATGGTTGCAGCTATCATTTTTAGGTATTCTGTTGGTAGATCACCATCTGCCAAGGTTGTCAACTTTAATGTTAGTGAATATTTTTTTTATTTTTGCAGTAGGGCCAGGTTTGGGCATGAATTGCTGTGTAGTGTTATGGATTTCTGCAATGGTGGATATTAGGTTGAAGTTTTCTATAGTGATTGCTAGGACTGAGTTAACTAAATGGTGGTTAAACTGAGTTGGAATGCTTTATGAGTTCTTATTGATTGTTGGAGAGGGAGTGGAAGTTTGCCCTGGGTGTAATAGCTTTGTGATACATGACAAGAAGACAGTGGCATTATTTTGATGTGAGTTTTGAAGGTTTGAGAAATAGGATTTTTATTGTCATCTATTTGCTGCTTAGATGGGTTTTGTATTGTTCTATATTCTTGCAAGACTCTTTGATTTTTGGTTTTGGAACATTCTCTCCAGGCATGGTCTCTCTTAGGCATTAAATCTTTGGTTTCATATGTTAACCATGGGGCTGGGCTTGACCTAACTTGCTTGGTCCTGAGAGGTCCCTGTCCCTGTTGTACTTTTAGAAATATTAGGATAAAGTGAGTGACTGCTTCATCTAATGATAAGTTCATAGGTTTTTACTAGGCTGGCAACCACCAGGGTCTTTATAAGCCTAGCCACACAACCCATCCCACGTGTCCCTAAATATCTGGGCATCTATTTGATAGGGTATGCTAGTAAGGAAGCAGCCAAGGATTTTGTGTGTGGGGGGATATGTTAGTTGGAGATTAGTTTGCTTACTGTCAATCTCTGTTCGTCAGAGACATGGGAGCCAGACATGGGTGAATTTGTGATTTCCCATCTAATATTCAAGGTTTTATTTGAATAGGATCAGGGATGAATGCCACTTTACACGGATGGGGCACCTATTCCATATTGCTGGGATCCTCTGAGACACATATCTGTCTCTCCAGCATGTTCTATTTATGTTGCAGATGTGGTTCAGGTCCTTGGATCTGGTGCTTCTGGTGTTTGTTTTGCAGATGTGCAAAAGTTCCATCAGCGGTGGATGTGAGGATGTCTTAAATGCCAAGTTGACCTATAGGGGACTGAGTACAGAGATAGGGCCTTAGGCAATTTGTGTAGGACAGGGTATTCATACCCTGGATTCTCCTGGTAAGGAACCTTTGTGGGTATTCCAGCTGTTGTAAGTGTCTGGTTAGGTATCTGCCAAAAGGACCGCTGTACTCAATGATGGGTTTGATAAGGACTGAGCAGAGTGGTACTATAACTTCCTTGGACCTGGATGCCACACCCTTGAGTAACATAGAATGATTTTCTTACTATCTTGGCTATGTGCTGTTTGAAGGCCAGATTCCTTCTAAATATGTTCCCAGATTCCTAACTACTGAGTCAACTCTTGGGGGTGTTTTATCAATGGAGTAATCAGCTTAGGTGGACAATTTCCTATGGGGCACTATAATGCACTTCTTAGCATTGGGTTTTAATCTTTGACTTTGACACTAGTTATTTTTCTGTGTTAGACCCTTTTGCAGGACATTAGAGTAATGGGGGGTATCTATGATAGCTCCCAATTTACAGGTCATCTGAGAACTTGGTGAGACAGAGGCCATTGACATTAGCCTTGTTTCTGAGAAGTAGACGCCAAACAGGAATGGACCCAACATGGACCCCTGGGGTACTCTGTTGCTGACTGGTCTCTTTGTGGAGGTCTTACAAATACTGACTTTTTGGGTCCTATCTGTGAGCCAGCTAGCAATTCAGTGAGTTACATAAGGATTTATGCCTAGTTTGGAAAGTTTGTCAAACAATACCTAAGTGGAGTATTGTATCGAGTGGTTTGGCCAGATCAAAGTAGGTGGCATGCACTGTTTTCCCTTCATCCATTGACTTGGTGACCCTCTCAAAGAAGAAATGTACCAGATTAAGTAAACAAGACTTAATAAAGCCAAACTGGGATGGATCTAATATCTGTAGGGTGCCAATGTCCTTGCTGACTATTCCCATGATGATTTGTTCCTTTCCTTTGCATACTAGACTTGCCAGACTGATGAGTGTGTAGTTCCTAGGGTCAGTTGATGGTCCACCCTTATGAAGAGGGATGGCCATTGTGGTTCTCCGTTCACTTGGTATGAAGCGTGTTTGAGACTGCAATTAAAGAATGCCTTAAGTGGTCCTGATAGGTCATGTTTTAGACTATTTAGAAGCAACCAGGAATATTATCTAAACCCATTGAAGTAGCATTTTTGACCTTAGTGAGCACTGCCAGGATCTGTTTCTTGCTGATATTTTGAGGGATATGCTAGAAGGGGTTTCACAAGGGCTAAAGGAGGAGATAAAGCTTGAGCTACATTTATCAGCTAGTAGATTTCCTATGTCTGCATGGTTAGTGAAGATGGTACCATTTCCCACTAATTCTGTACACACTACTGAGTGCTACATTTAAGGGTCTTGACAAATCTGAAAAATGCCTTGTGACTGGACTTAGCCTGTGAGGCTCTCCTGACCTCATAATTGGCCTTTTTGGACTTAATTAGACCTCTTAGTTTCTTGTTTAGTTGAATCAGAGAGCTCTTATCTCTGTGAAAGTTACTCTTCCTGATTTTGGCCATGACTTTGTTCTTTTGCTACATACCCTTTTGAGGTAAGGATTCCACCAGAGGAATTTATTTTTGGTATTAGATTTGGACTTACTTCTGGTAGTATGACAGCCTCAGTGCAGCCATTTATATGTTTGCACAGGGTTTCTATGAATAATTCTGCATAGGGAGCTGAGTTCTTGGGGTTTTGGGGTACCTTGAATTTGACAAACTGTCTCTTAACAGGATGTAGGTTGCTTTAGAGTAATTCCTAACTGTGACTGGCTTAGTTGAATTTTGCAAGTTGATTTTCATTTAAAAGGAAACAGCTTAGTGATTCAATGTCACCAGTGAAGAAATAACTCAGGGGAGGGGGGGGGGGTAAAATGCTCTCCCATGTTGGTGAGTACCAGGTCCAATTTGTTAGATCCTCTGGTTGGATTACACGCTATCTTGTCCAGGATGCCCGCGTTGATAAAATCCTGGAAGCGCTGCACCTGGAGGTTAGAGACAGTATATGTTTCCCAGTCAATGGAGGAGTAGTTAAAGCCACCCATTAATTAGGTATTTGGATGGATGCTGAGGGTCTCTAGTGGGTCTAGATATGAGTTGTGAGCATATTTTATTTATTTATTTAGCTTGTTTTCCAGGGAAGTACACTGATAACAATAGACCATTTTAGGCACAACTTAGGTGAGGAAATTCACAAAAAAAGAACAACTTCACAGAGTAATCACAGAAGGTAGATAATCCCATAGACAATTGATACAATATGTAAATACTATTAAGAGAGTAGAAAAACAAATATGAATTAATTTTAGTAGTAAATATGAATGAGAAACAGCAGGTGAGAAGAGATGGTCAAAGCAGGAGTGATGCAAATGGGGGGTAGGTTGTGTGTCCAGTGGAAAAGCACTTGTAGTTAGATTTTTTGACTGAGGTATCCTTTGACTTAATCTTTGAATGTGGGGAAAGAGATGACTTCTTTTAGGTGAGGGGAAGGAATTGCCAGAGATTGGGTGCAAGAATGAGGAAGGAATGGTCAGTACAGTGCACTTTAGCTTAGAGTGTCTGGAGTGAGGGAGTTAATTGGGGAGGTTGCAGAGATTGCAGGAGGGTGATTTTATTATGTAGTTTGACTGCAAGAAGTGGGAAGGCACTTGTTGAAATAGGTTAAAAGGAAGAGACACCAGGAATAACTCAGCTATCTAGGAGAGTGGTAGTTATTTGGCTTTAGAGAGGGTAATGTAATGTTTTTTAGAAGGGGGACTGGAAATTAATCAACACTCTCTACTGGACCAGCATACACACAAATACATAAAAACAACAATAATAGACTCAATACAATACTAATTAACTAAACATATCCAAATCTGACCACCCATTGCATAATGCCACCATCAAACAGATGGAGACATTCATCCAAAGCCTCACCATGTTACAGGTTAATCTCCTCAATACTAGCTGTATAGGTACATTTGTCAGTCTAAGCACTTCCTACTATACAGGGCACTGCTAACCACCGCTGTGCAGTGAGCAGCTCCACTCAAATGCAACTAATTTATAGCAGACAGAATAAACGTTGAAAACTAACTCCTGTGCCCTCTGGCCAATGAACAGCTGCACTTTAAGCTCCATGGAGTGCTTCCCAACTCAGAGAGACTGGGAAACCACCTTCTGCCATAAGATGGATGATCTGGAATTTCGTAATGTAAAAGCACAGCAAATGTAATGTTCAAGTGCAGATCAATACCGAACAACCAATTCCCTGGCTAACTCACACTTCCACAAGATGATTTAGAAGCAAATAGATACTAGAAACCAAATAAACAGAGAAATGACTAGTTTTTTTTTAACAAAATTAAAATAATGCTTTCAAATTGCAACCAAACAGTAGGGATCACTGAATAAAACAAGTGCAAAGACGGTAGAGTTTTTAAATGGTTTGGGTCATACTGAGAGATAATTGAGTTGAATTATTCTATTTAGAATTATTTTTGTTGCAAATTTATTTGTGGACTACTTGTCTAGGAAAATTTTGTCTCTGCTTTGTTATATAAGTTGGAAAGTGGTCGCTAATAGTGTCTTGCAGAGTGCCTCTGTAGGTTATGACCTCTGGTTTATTTGTAAGAATCTGGTTAAGTTTGGTTGTTCTCTCCCCCTCTCTTTTTTTTTGTGTATGGGTACTCCATTGGTGGTGTTTTATCAGCTGGGTGAGGTTAGGTCATGTTGTTTCCGGTCAGTGTTTGTATCTCCAGTTATTATGGTTTCCTGAGCTATTTTGCAGTTTATCCACTGTAGCATGCCTTTGATTCCAGGGGGAATGTAGAGTCCCATAATACAAATGGATTTGTTCTTGTTAATTTTAATGAGGTAGCTAGGACTTCATCATTTTATAACGTGGGAGTTGATGAGGATATGCTTTTATTTCTAGGGAGTTTTGAATATAACTGATGTGTTGCCCCCACATTTATGTTTATCATATCTGATTATATTATATCCTTGGGAGAGTATTTCAGTATGGCTTATTTTAGGTTTCAACCAGGTTTCAGTTGCTACTATTATGTCAGGGCTATAGTGCTCTAGGGATGCATACATGAATGGAGATCTATAGTTTTATTATAGATGCTTTGAAAGTTTATACTGAATAGGAGAAGTATGGAGTGTTTAGTGAGCAGATGGGAGTGAGATGGGAGTGCTTGGGTAGAGGTAGTTTTATTAATTTTATTTATTTATTTACATTTGTTTACCAGGAAATTCCAACTGGACACAGGTCCTTTTTCAGTGGAGGCCCGGGGAGAAAAGCTCCACAGAACAACAAATGAACAGCAGAGTACATGAAAAACAATTGAATATACATACAATAGCAAATAATACTTACTGCTGCAAACATTAGCTATACATACGATATGAAACATAGTAATGAACAGATATACCAATATCTAACTAAAGGCTAGGAATAAAGGTAGGATGTATATACAGATAGTACTAAGCTCAAACGGATACTGTTCTAAACTCATGTACCTAAATCTTATATACAGATATTGCACTAAACTCAAACAGATATAAAGCAGATGCTCCAGACGAAGGTGGAACAAGCTAGAAGGGCTAATGGGATGGAAGGGGAAGATAGGAGTAAGAGAGGAGACTAAGTGAATAGTATACGTGGTAATGAGAGAAAGCTACGTAGGTGCAAGTCAGTTGGATATGTATTTGGAATTGAGATGAAGTAAGATACTTAACCATGTTATAACAGGTCTGAGAGACTGAGTGAGGAGGGAAGAGGAAGATAAAGGGTGAGCGCAGTCTGCAGAGGAAGAAATGCAATGATCAGATGATGTGAGGCAGGGTGGCTAGGGGAGGGGAGAGGAAGGGGAGGTAAAAAGGAGGGTTACTAGGCCGGATTGGTGCATGGGCATAACCAGAGACTTTTTAAGTGAGAGCTTAGTGCAGTCTTGAAGTGATTGCAAGAAGGTAGTGTGGTTATAGAGGGAGGATATTGTTCCATAATCTGGATATGATGCACGACAATAGTGCTTCTCCTGCTGAGTTCTTGGATTTGGTCACTAGAAGTAGATTTTTGCTGCTGGAGCGTAGTGGTCTAGTGGAGCAGTAGGGCTGGAGAAGGTTTTGAAGGGATGGGACTTTAAGAGGATAGTTTATTAACTTGTGGGCAAGAGAGAGTTGAATCAGGTGAAGAAGTTGAGCGAGTTCAAGCCAGTCAAGTTCTCTAAGTGAGATAAAGTGGCAGTTGCGATAAGATGCACCAGTAGTAAACTTAGCAATTTTATTGTAGAAAGACTCAAGCTTGTTTAGGTCTGTTTGTCTAAGGTAGGTAAGTATAGGAGAGGTGTAGAGTAAAGTGGAAATTAGGTGGGAATTAGCAGCAGAAATTCTGGCTGTCTTGGTGAGGAACTGTTTGTTTCTGTACAAGTTTGTTGTGAACCTTTTTTATGGTAAGAGAAATGTGAGTGTCAAATTTGAGATTATTTTCAATCTCAATGCCAAGTAGTTTGGTGTGTTCTGTTGGGGAGATGACAGTATTACCTTTAGCTAGAATATTAAAGTGGGGGATAACTAGGTTAGATTTAGTGGGTTGGAAGATAAGCAGTTTAGTCTTGCTCGGGTTGAGTAATAGCTGGGCATTAGATAGTCAGCTGTCTACAGAGGAAAAGGCTTCCTGTGTGATCTTGTGAAGTTCAGGTATAGTTGGGGCTAAGCAGATGAGGGTGGAGTTATCTGCATACTGTATAAGAAAAGCATGCTTGGTGGCTGTGAATAGATCATTGGTGAATAGTAGGGAACCAAGGATTGAGCCTTGGGGAACACCGAGTGTTACAGGAAGTCGAGGAGATAGGTCATTATGTCAGACAACTGATTGTTGGCGGCCAGTTAGCTGTGAAACCAATCAGTAGCTGATTGGGAAAAGGATAGGTTAGTCAGAACAGCAATTTGTAATCTGTGTGAGACCATGTCAAAAGCCATGGATAGATCAAGAAATATAGCAGAGGAGAACAGGCCATTATTTTTATGATGAAGGATAATATTAGTGAAAGATAGCAAGGTGGTAGCAGTGTTATGGTATGGCCTGAAGCCATGCTGGGTGCTGGAGAGGAGATTATTAGCTAAGAGGTAGCTTAAAACTTGAGAATGGATGCATTTCTCAAGTATCTTGCAAAGTGGAGAAGGGATGGCTATGGGGCGGTAATTGGAAATTTCAGTGTAGGAGCCACCTTTATGGAGGGGAATGGTGTAGGATATTTTCCACAGTGTGGGGACATAGCTTTTTGATAAGGACTGATTAATTAAGATAGAGACTGGATAAGCTACGGCTTCTGCTGCTATTTTTAGGTATTCAGAGGGGAGATTGTCAGCTGCAGGTTTTGTAGGCTTAAGTTTCAATAGAAGTTTTTTATATAGGAGGTAGGTACTGATGAAAAAGAAAAGACTGTGGGCAGAGTATTTGGTTTTGATGTAGGGAGGGTGAGTAGAGAGTTTTGTTGTTTAGTCAAAGACAGAATGGTTTCAGTAATGTGTTTATTGAATTAGTCAGCAATACCGCTGGAGGAAGTGGAGTGGTAGGTGGGGCTACCAACTTTACCTGGGTGGAGAATGGAGTTTATTCTGGACCAGAACTGCTTAGGGTTGTGAAGGGAGGAGTTTAGGGCAGACTGATAATATTGGGTTTTATCTTCTTTTATTTGCTTTTTGACCTTATTGCACAATTCTAGGAATGACTGTCTAGAGGAGGGGGTTTTGTTAAGTGCCAGTGCTCCCAGGCCTTATCTCTGATTTTCATTAGTGCCCTGGTGCTTTTTTGTAGCCAAGGGGAGCACTGTGTTTTGACTCTGGTATTTCTTATGGGGGCATGTGTGTTTAGGATGTTTAGGAAGGTGCTACTGAAGAAGTGGATGGCTTCATCCAGATTGACATACTTTAGTGGTGTTCACTCACATTTTTGAAGGGATGAGATAAAGGAGAGAGGGTTAAAGTTTACCCTATTTCGGATTTGCCTATAGATGATGGATTTAGCACAATTTAAGTGGTGTCTCAGGAGGAATGTTGGAGTGTGGCCACTAAGGCTGTCTGGTAGACAGCCAGCTATGTATGAGTGAGGGTCTTTATTGACTAATATCCAGTCGTGAGTAGTATGTTTGTTAGAGATTTCATTTATCCGAGTAAGTGACTGTATTAGTTAAAAGAAACCATGAAGGTTTATGTGGTGGGCTGGGTGATTGTTACTATAAGATAGCCAGTTGATATTAAAATCACCTAGGATTATGTTTTCCTGGGGTAGGGAATGGTTACCCCAGTTCAGGAGGTTTTCCAGAGGTGCTATGTTTTGGCCAGGTGGGAAGTAGCATCCTATGATGTTGATTGTTTTATTTGGGTTTAGTTTGAGGTTGGCATACAGAATTTCTTCTTTTCCAGTGTGGGGGCAAATGTGTTAAGGATCTGGATGCTGAGGTGGTATTTAAACATTAGAGCCACACCACCCCCTTTCTTAGATAGTTTATCTGCTCAAAGAATGTTATAACCTGCTGGGAATATTTCCTCACTTTTGATGTGAGATTTGAGCCAGGTTTCAGTAAGGATGAGAATATCAGGAGAGTATAAAGCTATGTTGATGTTTAGGTCATGGGTTTTATTAGTTATACTTCTGATATTTAGACACATGAAGAGGAGGTCAGATGACTTTCTGTTGGATGTTAGTTGTGAAAAGGAGCAGCTATTAGGCAGATTTTTAGGTGAGGAGTTGGTAATGGTAGGACCAGGGTTAGGGTGGATATCACATCTGAGGGCTAATTTAGATAGGGCAGTAAGTTTTATAAATCTTGTAATTAACCTGTCATATTTTAGGGATATTTTTGTTTGTAACAGGTGACTGGTAGTATGGTGGGTGTATTGGGATGGAGACTGTGATGGTATGGCAAGTGTAATTAGTAGGTGGGTGATGGATAGAAGTGAGAGTAAGGGTGCAGTGATAGTGGTGGGGTGTGTCTATTATGGAGTCCTGGTAGGATGTAAGGTGTTCAAGAAGAGTGCAGGTAAGGAGTTTAAGCATATTAGGCAGTAGCATGACTGTGTCAGGTGAGCAGTTAGCTTGGAAGTGGGTGGGGTACTGTGGGTGGTAGAGGAGATAAGTTCCTAGTATTGTTCTGATTGGTTGCCGGTTATTGGGAGGGGTTAGTGCCTAGAATAAATCTAGATGTAGTAGGTTGGGATTAGGAGGAGGGGGACAGTGAAGTGAGCCTGTGAGTAGCATGGGCGAATGGAGTGGGGCTTAAATCCCTCCAAGCTGTGGATCACCAGGTAAGTATCTAATGGCTTACCAGGGCACAGAATTCAATTGCTGAAGAGCACTTGTGTCCTGATGAGAGACTAGTAATTTAAAGATGGCACCATAAACAGCAGGAATCTAATATTGACTTAGTATTGGGTGTGGGGGTAGTAAAAAGGTGTGAAGCAGGTGCAATACAAAACAACAAGCCAAACCAGAGAGGCAAGCAGTGGAACACTATTGGTGAAGGCCTCAGAGGGGTTGAGTAATAATACAAACTCTACCTGTAAAGTGAAGAAGACAAGAGACAGCAAAGGTTATTAAGTTTGGGAGTGTGTCTTCACATTGACTTGCTTATTAGTAGCCAGTTTGTGCACAGATTAGAGTAGGGAGATACATTAGCAATGAAGGGGAATATATACAGATGCAAATAAACAGGTGGGGCTCAAGTGATACAAAACTAAGGCAAACAGCACTGAAAGGGCTACTTGTGAGTTAAATTTTAATCACAGAGAATAGGAAGGACTGAATTAAGTGTATACTTTCTAGTGGACAGTTGGGATTACTACACAAGCTGTGAGGAAGGGTACAAGGCTCAAACAGTCAGTTTTATTAACACACTGAGAAGAACAGCTACTACAAACTCCCTTTGCAAATAGTTTATATTAGTTGCTATCTACATTAATATTAGCTGAGTTTTTATCCAAAAGTAGCTGTTTGTGTCATTGTCTACCTCCCTCACCTAACTTTCTGTAACTTAGTGGGAATTAAACAGAAATACCACAGCATTTTGTCCAAAAAGAAATAAGAACAGTTACAGCAAACAAATTGGTTAAACTTACTGATAGTTTCTGATAGCCTTCTCAACACATATTCCTCTCTGGTTCAACCCGCTCCATTCGCTCCCCTACCCTATCCCCATTCCCAACCACCCCTTATCTCATTAAATTTGTCTCTATCCTCAACCCCACCCTATATCCCAATCAGCCAATAAACACCCTTCACATAAGCAAACAGCTAAACCCACCCTATTTACCACAGCCATATAACCCCTCAGTCATTATGGCCCCTCAAAGCTACATACATAAACACCTAATTAGTATCACTGCCTCCACTAGCCATACTTTAACTTTAGTCTTACTAATATAAGCCACATCTATACATGAAACTATATACCCCCACCAACCACTCACAGCACACAAACCCTTCCCATACAACTAAACAAACTGAGTTACTCAGATATCTCTCCCTCACTAATAGCAGCTAACACCATTACTTCACATAGATTAAAACTTCTACCACCTACCCCTAAGTTTAAATTACATGTAGTACTACACTACAAACCCACCACACATAGCCAACAAACCCACACTACATTTTATCTACTCCACACATTAAAACAATGTGGAGATAGCCATCCAAACCCAGGTCCAAACGCAACTCCTACACCCAACAGTAAAAAAGCTGAGCAAACATTTCACCACACCCATACATCCACCACTAGGCAACATAACCACACATCACACCATGCACTTCACCTAATAACAATAAATACCCGCAGCATTTGCAATAAAATTACTGAATTCCACACATGGCTAACTACACACACCCCAAATATTGTCGCAGTAACAGAAATATGGCTAAAACCACACATTGCAGACTCAGAAATTCTCCCTCCAGGATATAATATAATTTGCTCAGACAGAATTCATAAAAAGGGTGGCAGTGAAGCTCTAATCTATGACAACTCACTACAAATAACAAATTATACAAAATCCCTGCCCATTTTCAAAAACCTTGAGGTCCTACTCACATCCCTTCACATAAATAGAAACAAACAAATATGCATAGCTGTAATTTATATTCCCCCAGGCCAGAATACCCACATACTCAAAGATTTTCTATCTTGAATAAATCAGAACATACTGCATGAAACTATAATTCTAGGACACACCAATATTAATTGGTTAAAATTAAACACCCCCTCCCCAGCAGACAGCATAAACCTTCATAGTTCCACTCAACTCATCACTAGACCTACTCATGGCTATCAACAGACTTTGAATCTACCCTTGATTGGATACTAGTAACCCATCCCCAAAACTATATTAACTCAGGCACCCTACCAAATACACTAAGTGACCACCTCCCAGCATATACCTACGGGACTCACCCTCAACCAATTAAAACGGACTCATATAGAATCTCCAGAAACCTTGCCCACTTTAACATAAATAACTTCTTAAATATCCTAAACTCCCATAACTGGAACCCATTAAAAACACTCCCATTAAACGAAGCAGTTGACTATTTCAACAAACTTTTCTTAGACACTCTTAACAGCCTAGCTCCAATACATACTAAATGAACTAAAACTAATCATGCCCCCTGGTTAACAAAACAAACCCAAGAAACTATCTATCTTAGAAACAAAGCATGGAAAATATGGCTCAGAGACAGAACAAAACGAACTACACTACAAATAACTCCACAACAAATCAAAAAAGCTAGTGATACAGGATAAAAGAGATTATTTCTCCACTAAACTGTCTACCTCTCATAAAAATCATCCCAAATTTTGGAAATCTCTTTTTTACTTAACTCAGGCACTATCCAAAACCCATCCCCTGCACCTTTAAAAGCACCACAACAAGTTTCCCAAGAGTTTAACACTCATTTCATCTCCACCATTCAAAAACTACTCAAAGACTACCCAAATAGCACAAACTCACACCCTCCTTTATCTGCTGAACACACTCCCTCCAGTGCAGACTACACTAATACTCCTCCTACTAACTCCTTCACTATCCAACCTGTACTCACCTCCTTGATCTTGAAACTCTTAAAACAACTCAAACCTTGTTCACTATCTGCACATAATCTTCCCCCAGAATATCTACAACTAGTAGCTACCGAAGTAGCATACCCAGTTATAAATCACTCTCTCTCTCAATCCTACATTCTCCTTCTATGGAACAAAATCCATTATTACCCCACTACATAAAGGGGGGAACTCCCATGATCGTTCTAACTACCGCCCTATCTCTATACTCTCACCACTATCAAAAATCTTGGAAAAATATGTCCATTCACAACTAATTAAATACCTATCCTTTAATGCTCTTCTATCCCCTACCCAACATGGTTTCCATCCAGGGCATAGCACTATCACTGGCCTACTCTCTTTCACTGACACTATCAACAAAGCTTTAGATATAGGGCATCCTATCTCAGTAATCTTACTGGACCTATCTAAGGTCTTCGACACACTGCCATATACCAAGTTAATAAATCAACTATCTAGACTAGGCTGCTCCCCAAAATCCATCAGTTGGATTACCTCTTACATAACATAGAACAATCAGTAAAGTGGCTAAATGTACAATTTAATTACCTACCAAACAACTCAGGAGTACCACAAGGATACATTTTAGGTCCACTATTGTTTAATATTTTCATCAACAACCTGCACAAAGCCCCTCTAATCCAGAAACTCATCCAATACACTGATGATTCAACACTGATATCCACCTCCAACAACTTCTCATATCTCCTTACAGTCACACAGCAAGCTTTTACCTCTATCGAATCCTGGCTTATTAATGCACAACTTATGCTAAACCCCCCCAAAAAAAACTTTTACTTTTCTCTACAAAATCACTTGACACTGACTTCAAAATCCTAGCCAAAGATGACACAGAAATAGAAGTGGTACAGACAGTCAAACTATTAGGAATAACAATAGATAACAAACTCACCTACGAACCTCACATCCTAAATGCAATACAAAAAACCCACTTCAAACTAGGAAAACTTTATTGTCACAAACTCTACATGGATAAATATACCAATTATACATGGATAAATATACCAAAACAAAACTATCCAATACCCTACTCATCCCTTCCCTTCTATACAGCAGCCCCATCTTTATTAATCTTCACACAACCTTTAATAATAAATTACACTCCTGCTACAACAAAATAGCCAAATTTGCCTCCGAAAAACCAAACTGTTCTCTTCACTGCCAGGCAATCACTGAACTAAAATGGCTAGAATTCTCCCACCAGCTGCATTATACCCAACTAACCTTGGCCCACAAACTAATCTATAAACCTAATGAATGCATTGCCTTCAGTTCAATCCTATAAACATACACCCCTACAAGAACACTAAGATCATAGGTTTATAGGTTCATAGATTAGTACTAAGCTAACTACCCTTGCGAGACATTTAAGCTTAGCCAATTATCCCTTGTGAGACTCAAACCCTGCACCTTGCGTTTGTAAGGCAAACACCTTAACCATTAGGCCACCCTCCCAACCCCTCCAGAACTTATGCTTTCTGTAACAAAACCCAGCAAAAGAGCCAGACAATGCCTCTTCTCCCATTCCATTACCAGACTATGGAACAACCTACCATCTGAAATACTGAAATTGACCACCCACAAACCTTCAAAGTAGCCCTAAAAACACATTTCCTAAAGAATCCATCCAGCACCTGCCTTAGTTACAAATGCCCTTAAACAGCACATTTCACCAAACGCTATATAACCCTCTCTTTATAAAAACTAATGTATACCTACTAACAGAATCACTATACACTCACTATACTGTCACCAAACTAACTACTGTGCCATACTCCTTGTTCTATTGATGTAACAGTTTAACCTATGGAATGATTCCCAGTGCTTACTATTGTATTTCTATAGAACTGTAAATAGTAATATGTTTTATTGCCTGTCATACATGTAGTATTTTCTTAATTTTATTGTTAACACATCGTTTGTCTCTGTAATGCATTGTGGAGCTTTTCTCCCTGGGCCTCCACTGAAAATGGGTCCCTGACCCAGTGGACTTTCCTGGTCAACAAATGCTAATAATAAATAAATAAATAAATACTAAGTAACACTGCTAATGTTACAGCTTCACTATCATAACACATACATGTAGAATGTCTGGGTGGACTAACCCTGCTTTTCAGGCTTAAAATGTATATCCTTGGTTTAGTTTTGCAGTACTGATTTCTTAGACTGTATGGGTGGGATGGTAGACGCAGACTGCAGAGTTGCTTGAGTGTGCTCAGCGAGCAGAATTCAATTGCTGAAGAGCACTTGTGTCCTGATGGGAGACTACTAATTTAAAAATAGTTGCTAGATAGCTGGTATGGGCTGTGGGATAGTGGATGGGCCAGGGTTAGGATGAATGTCTCCATCTGTTTAATGGTGGTATTATGCAATGAGTGGTCAGATTTGGATATGGTTGTGTTAATTAGTACTGTATTGAGTCTATTATTATTGTTTTTATGTATTTGTGTGTATGCTGGTGCAGTAGTGAGTGCAGGTAGAGTTTAGGTGATATGAGGAAGAAATGAGATTTGTTTAAGTATGTGAGTTATAAGCATTAGGTGAGCTGTTTGTTTTTAAAAGCTTGTGATGTGTGCAAGTGAGATTAAAATAATCATTGTGAGTAGTTGCACTTAATATCATTGTTTGACTGTAACTGAGAAATGAAGGTAGTGTACATAAAAAGGATGTAGGTTTTTAGTAGTGAGGAAGAGTGTGTGGAAGAAAGAGGTCTACTATGATAAGTGTGAAGCGCTTAGGATTGGGATGCAGAATTGTATTCTTGGAGATAATGGTTGTATGTTGTAGGTTAGAATTACTTAATTGTTTTGTATGTTAGTGTGTGGAAGGGATGATGGGAGCGGAGTTGGTACAAGGGGAAAAAGAGTTTGTCTGGAGGAAGTTTAGTGACGTGGTAGATATTAGACTGATCAGTTGATGTCTGTCAGTTGAAGTGGATTGGGTGGAGAATGAGGGTGGGAGGATCTAGTTTCATACAACCGAAGATGAAGTGGGAGTGGGTGGTACATTTACTGTATATGACACAGAAAATATAAAAATCTGTTAAGAATGAAAATGTTGGTTTTCATAGACTTCAAATTGAATTTCACACACTTCTCCATTTTGAGCTAAAAACATGTTTGCAAGTCTGTAACTTATGCATAAATATACCTAATTAGTCACTGAACTTATACTGGAAAGGTTATGTTGATTAAGTTGCAAGTTGTATGAAAGCAAAAGAAAGATTAGAACATGTTTTTGATGTTTTAGTTTCATTGTTGATTCATTTTTTATAACTACATCCAAAAAATGATTTCAGTTTAGGATCATAAGATCACAGAATCATAGGAGGTTATTAGGCTATTGGCCCTGAGGCCCTTATAAGCCTAGCCAAGAGTTTAGCTCATGTTTAGACAAATCAGCACCCAATGCTCCTGTCCGGCAGGGACATGAGTGGAATCCTAGGGTTATATTTTCTGTTTCCCATCCAGTTATCCAGGTTGCGCTTAAAAAGGGGTAAAGAGGTACTCTGCTTGATGTGGAGATGGAGTCTATTCCATAGATGAGAGAGTCTCTGGGACACAAATCTGTCCTGCCAGCAAGTCTTGTTGATGTCACAGACCAGGTTGAAGCTGTGAGTGTGAGTTAATCGAGTGGAGCTTGACTTGCGATTATGCAGCAGTCCCATCAAGGTGGGGTCCATGATCACCTTGTATGCCAGACAAAGGTCACCTCTGAGGAGTCTGTATGAAGCTGAGTAGAGGGCATTTGCAAAGATTTACATTTATCAGCAAAGCACTATGGGTAATAAACAACTCCATGCTTTTTTAGAGTTAATTTGCAATGTAGAATTATGTACTGAAACAATTAGTTGACATCTTGTCTTACTAGGGTATAATACTCCTCAATTTCTGCATGTATCAAGGAAAAATAGTAGCCTATACAATGTATATAATATAGGTTGTGAAGTGTTGCGATGTCACGTCAGGTGTTTTCAACTTCAAGAAAATTTTCAAGAGGCCATCCTTATAAACAAAATTAATTGCAAAAATAACATGTTTTGCATCATACCCTGTAAAATTTGATATTTTATATGGTAAGGGCATCATTCACATCACTAAGGGGTTGTTATTTACATTTGTTATGGAAAGTGTAATAGTGCACTTTCACATCAATGATTTCAAAAATGTGAAAATACTCTTATAACTCAAAGTTAAAGAACTAGATCTTTACTAAATATAGATTATAAATTATTTATGTTTTTATGGTATAAAAGTAGTATAGGGTAATTAGATTCACTTATACACTCGCATCAAGCAAGTGTTATTAATATGAGGCTCCCAAGAGACTGTATTAAAAAAATTATAATTCATAGATGGCACAGACTGTGAATGAATCTGTCAATGTGCGAGCATAACTGGCTATTGTGAGTGCTAGTGTGAGTTGGAACGGGGGTCACTGCCTCTTTAAGTGTTCCTGTGCATAGCTGTTCCAACTGTATTGTTAGGATAGATGTAATGACAGCCAGTGTCAGCCACAGACAAAAGGCTAATGTAGTGATACCATGCTGTAGTTGAAGAGAGATATGTGGTATGCCGTAGGTCAACTGTAAAGACAGATATAGGAAAGTACCCGATCTGATCCTTGCAGAGGTTATGGCTGAGGTCTGTGAGAGAGATGAGCCTGGGAGTGTTTCACTGATGGCAGGTTCTGGATTCTCACCAGGAGGTGGCCCACCTGTATTGCCTGAGGTGACCAAGCTACAACTGGAGCATGTGGTGATGGCTGTGGAAGATATTCTGCCCATGTGGCGATTCTTTTAGAGCTAATGGAAGATTAACTTGACTAGCTGATCCTCACCAGTGGGCCACTCCCTCCACCTAAATCATCACATGGGGATGGATGCCTGCAATGTCCTGGCAGGGAGGTGGAAGATTTATCAGTTTCTTGTATTACATCCTATTACAGCCACTTGTGCTACCTTCCTCTTTTGCCATGCCTTATACCCTGTCCATTCTTTCCATTTATCATTTGCCTACCAAATGTTTGTCTCTATTCTGCAATGTTGCCACATATTATTGTGTTCACTTTTTGTTCTGCTTTTCTGTGCTGTCCTGCCTGCCTGTCTGTCTGTCTCTATGCACTATCCTATCCCACTTTCCTACTCCATGCTTTCCCTTTTATCCTTCCTCCTGTTCCCTTATCTTTACAAGAAACAAAAAAATGGATCTCTCCCTCCAAAAAAGTTTCCTTCCCTTCATCACCCTGGACACACCTACATGTTGTCCTTTTGTGTGACCCTCTGCTTGCACTTCCCCTTTTCCCACTTTCATGTACGCCTGTTTTTTTCCATTTTTCTTGCAGTTCTAAATCCTACAGGTGTTCACATATATGGATACCATAGCAGTGTCACTGCAAAAAATATAAGGGACTTAGCTATATATTATGGTTGGTACTGTTACATACAGGGTTGCAGTAACTGACAGACTAGCTGCTACAAGTGATGCCTTACATTGAAATATAGCATTTTGAATTCCCATTTTTCATTCTCATGAGATTGCACTAGATTGTACATAACTACTCTATGGACTGCTTCCTGCTTTTTAGAGTATCTGCTTCACTGCAAGACTTTGTCTACCTGCACAGTTGCATTACACAACTTGCTCCACTTGTATCCTTGTTACCTGGCTCATTTGCAGACTCTTGATCACACTTGGTTGCTCATAAGCCCTTTGTGTTTTCATTTGGATATTCAAAAGTACAGCACATATGAATCCCAGCCTCCATATCCTTCTTTGAGACTACTTTCTTGAAAAACTCTTCATTTTCAATTTTCTTATTTGTTAATTGTGGAATTTCTATTGAACTTAAAGGTGACTACATATATATATATATATATATATATATATATATATATATATATATATATATATATTTAATGTACATATTACTTTTTGTTGTCCTTCTATCTGTGAATATTACATGTTCATAGGCTCATAGCTGTGTACTAGGCTAATGGCCCTGGAGCCTTTACAAGCCTTGCTCATAGAAGTGCCCTGGCATCATGCTGTCTGACGTTAGTTACCAGTGCCTCTATCAAGTAGAACCACTGGAGTGATCCTCGGGGTGAACTTTCTATTTCCCATCCACTCATCAAGATTTTTCTTGAAGAGGGCCAGTGAGGTGCTCTGCTTGACGTGTATGGGAAGTCTATTCCAGAGCATGGGCAGTCTCTCTGGGTCATGAGCCTGTCCCTCTGTTGATTGTGGTAATGAGGTTGAGGTCTCTGGAGTGTGTGGTGTGGAGGGACTGGGATTTCTTTAGATGCAGCATTTCTAACAGAGCTAGGTCAGACATGGCTTTGTAAGTCAAGCAAAGATAGCCTCTTAGTACAAGATATGAGACAGAGAATAGCTGGAGTTTTTTGAGTCTGTCCATGTAGGACATGTGTTTAAGGCCTAGGATCCTCTTTGTGAGGTACTTTTGTGGCCTCTCCAGCTGTTGAAGTTGTCTAGTGAGGTACATGCCAAATGGGGCATTATACTCAATGATTGTGCTAATGAGAGAAGACTAGAGAGAGATGATGACCTCTTTCTTCCTGAATGCAAAACTCTTGGTAATGAGATGTGCCACATACAAGGACTTTCTGACTACAGTGGCAATGTGGTGGTTGAAGGAGAGGTTGCTGTCAACCTGTGTCCCCAGATGTCTTATAACGCCTTCAGTATTCAGTGGGCTCCCATCAATGTGGTAATTAGTAGGAACTGAGTTTTTCCCAAGGGGGTGACGAAGGATTTTTTGGAATTAAGCTTAAGGCCATGATTTTGACACCAGTCATTTGTCTCAGTGACACCTTTCTGTAGGATGCCTGCATGACGAGTTAATAATGGCTCCCAGCTTGCAGTCATCTGTGAACTTGGTCAGCCAGAGTCCCTCTGTGTTGGCCTGGACTTCAGAGAAGTTGATGCTAAACAGGAGAGGATCCAGGACTGATCTCTGTGGAACTCCACTAGTGACTGGTTGGAAGTCTGACTTGGAGTCCACTACTTTCACACTGTGGTTTCTGTCTGTGAGCCAATTTGCAACCCACCTAATGATATAGGGGTTGAGGCCTAGTTTGGTGAGTTTATCAATAATTCCTGAGTGGGGAATGGTATCAAAGGCCTTGGCCAGATTGAGGTAGGCTGTATGAACTGCCTTACCCTCATCCACAGCTCTGGTGACTGCCTTAAAGAAGTCAATCAGGTTGAGCAGGCATGAACTACCTTCACAAAACTGAACTGCGTGGGATCTAGAGTTTGAGGATTCCCTATATCTTTGTTAATTAGGTCCATGATGATGCACTCCATAGCCTTACATATCAGACTTATCAGGCTAATGGGACAATAATTCCCAGGGTCTGTAGCTGCTCCCCCTTTATGGAGAGGGATGACTGTGGCAGTGCGCCGTTCAGTAGGGACAAAGCCTGAGGTGAGGCTGTGGGTGAACAGGGTACACAGATGTAGAGCCTGTTCACTTTGTAGTTCATGCAGAACACAGCCAGGGATATTGTCAGGTCCCTTGGAAGCTGTATTCTTGGTCTTGGACAATACAGCTTTAACCAGTGCTGCAGTAATGCTGGGTGCCTGGCATTCTTCCGGTATTGTGAATGGTCCTTTGGGGGGGGAAGAGAGGGGTAAAGTCGGCACTGAATCTGTTGGCCAGTAGGCTGGCAATATCTGTAGGCTCAGTATAGGAGGTACCATTGTGCAGTAACTCAGAGCAAATCTGGGTATTGCCATGGAGATTTTTGATATAACTGTAGAAGTCTTTGTGGTTGTTTTTAGTGTCTGCCGCAATTTTGCCTTCATAGCTGGCTTTAGAGGTTTAGATGAGGGATCTCAACTTTTTGTTTAGGCTAATAAGGGAGTTTTTCCAGTCTTGGGACTTCACCTTTTTTTGCAACAATTTCTTCCTACTGTTCTAGAGTTTACTAATGGCAGGGGACCATCAGATTGGCTTCCTTTTTTCAGAGGAGAGCATCTTGGTTCTGTTGGGTATGGCTAGTTTCATGCATTTATGTACATGTTCATACAGTGCATTGGTGTATGATTTGGCAGTCATGCAACTATTTTCCATTGACATGGGTGCTATGAAGTTAGCCACCTCTGTTTTTATGAGCCCAAAGTTAGCTTTGGAGAAGTTTTTCATGGTGGCTACCTTTGCGGGGGTTGTGGGGGAGATGTGGATTTCCATGGTGATTAGTTTGTGGTCGGATCTAACCAGGGAGGAATTGACTATTGGTGTGAAGCAATGGTTGCCTATGTTAGTAATAACCAGGTCAAGGATGTTGCTTCCCCCAGTGGGGGAAAGAATGAGCTGGTTCAGGGCACTGGAATTGATGAATTCCAGGAAGCGTTGGGCCAGTGAATTGGTGTATGAGTAGTTTTCCCAGTTGATGGAGGGGTAGTTGAAGTCACCCAGTATGAGAGTGTCGGGTTGGACCCTAATAGTTTCCAGGGCACTTAGAAATGTGGAGTGAGTGTCTTGGGGCATGGTTGGGGACCTATAGCAGGCTACGATCTGAATACCGTCCTACCCAATGTTAGTTGTACCTGAAATATCTTGGATGCGTTATGCTGGGCTACCAGTCTGGAGATGTGCATATCCATTATGAATATGGAGACACTGCTGCCTTTGGAACTTTGGTCCATGTTCTGGGGCCAAAAGGTGTTGAATGAGTTGTAGCCTGGTAGCAAAGGGGTGCTTTCTGCTGCTTTAAACTAGGTCTCCGCTACAGCACAAATGTTCGTGTTCTCCATTTTGAGGAGTGCTTTGAGCGAGTGCATCTTGAGATTTTGACTTCTAGTACTGAGCAGTATGACCTTCAGATTGCATTTATTTATAGCTGTTACTGTGGTAGTTTGGTCTTTGGAGCACCACCTAAAAAAGGCACTATAGGGGTGGCAAGGGCGTTAGCCAGTACCCTGAAAACCAGGGATGACAAGATGCAGGCCATCCCTGGCAAACTATCGAGGTCTGTCAATCATGTTATCCCAAACAGACAGATACTGGATCCCCTTGGAATGACACCAGAAACTTAGCCAATTGTTGAAGTCAGTCATTTTCTGCTTGTACTGTGGTATCATTCTGGGTGATGGTAGGATGCTGCTCAGGGCTAGGGTCATACCTGCCTGGGCCACATAATCTGAAAACTCCACCATGTCTGTCTTCATGTAGTCCAGAGAGGTGCATCTCAGGTCATTCACACCGACGTGGACAATGACAGAGTCATACTTGTACTTGTTGTGGAGTGACCTGAGTGCATGTGTTATGTGTCGGATTCTGGCACCTGATAGACAGCTGACTGTTACTTTCTCCTTATTCAACTTAGTGAATGGGACGTCAGTGTGCCTCACTATTGAGTCACCTATGATTAGTGTATTGGGCAAGCTGTTTTGCCTTAGATGCTTAGGTTGATGGGCACACTGTATAGGTGAGCTATGTGTCTTGCTGTTTGTGCTATTTTGGGGTGGTCGAGTGCATTTCTGCCTTGGAGGTCTCTGCTGTTTGGGTAGATTTCTATTGAGAGTCTCTGCGAAGGTAGGTGTGTGGTTTGTGTTTTTTTGTCAGAGCTGTGATGGTGGGTGTTCTGGAGGGCTATGTGTTCCATGTGGTGTGGTACAGGTGTTGATCTTCTCCACTTCACTGGCTATTCCGGTCTTGGCTAGAGAGTGCATTGCTTCCAATTTGGAGATATAAGTGCATCTCTCGCAAGTCTAAGTGTTGGGAGGTGACAGGAGAGAGTTGTCTGTGTACATGAGGCACTTGCTACACTGCCTCAGAATGCCCAAGTTCACCAGGTTAATAGAAGAAAGCACAGGGAGCTGACCTTTAGACATGCCAGGAGGGATGGTCATCATTACAAGTACTGGAGCTGTTTCCTTATAGTACGTTTAGTGCTGATAGCACTTATGTATGTTAAAATAATTGCTACAAAGAGCCTGATGAAGTGCTAGGTGAATAAGCTTAATTAAGTGCAAGAGAAAATAGAACTAGCAAGATCTATGGGAAAAATTAAAGAGCAAACTTTCTGGCACCAGTAATAGTTTGCCCCAGCTTAGAACACTGCATGGTGCACAAACAAGAGCAAACCCCCACAAACACAGGCTTTTAAAGCAGAAAGTTGAAAGGGATAAAAAAACTGCCCAGATGGCCAATAAACTACAATTTCAGAGCCAGAAACCACTCCTCTTGTGACAGATAGGCTACCTAGTGCTTACCACTCCCACTGATAAGCTGGAAGGCTTCACTCTAACACAGAAAGGTCTGGGGAATTTAGAAACTTACAATACAGTCCTGGATACAGCAAATCTGTATCTGGACTACTCTAGTAACAGGAAAGGTCAGAAACAAGCTTAGAACTATTTTTTTTTTGCAGACAAAACAGTTAAAACAGTAATAAAAGCAACTTAAATGCAGTACAAGCTAGCACACTTGAGTGTGTAGTAATATTAAAGCAAATACAGTTAAAACAAATGCAGTTAAACGAAAAAAATGACTTAAATCAAGGGCAGAACACAGTATAATCAGAAAAAATCAAAATGGAGGTACTTAAAGTCTCTCTTTCTTCTTTCTGTTGCTCTTGTAGTCTGCAAGATGCCAAAACTGGATCCGCAGAGCTTAAACAAGTGCAAACCCGTGGAAACACAGGCTTCTAAAGCAGAAAGTTGAAAGGGATAGAAAAACTACCCAAACAGCCAATAAACTACAATTTCAGAGCCAGAAACCATTCCTCTTGTAGTAGATAGGCTACCTAGTGCTTACCACTCCCACTGATAAGCTGGAAGGCTTCCCTCTAACTCAGAAAGGTCTGGGGAGCACAGAAACTTACAACACAGTCCTGGATACAGCAAATCTGTATCTGGACTACTCTAGCATCAGGAAAGCCAAGAAAAAAGCTTAGAACTTTTTTTTGTTTTGCAGGAAAAAAGAACATTTAAAACAGTAATAAAAACAATTTAAATGCAGTGTAAGCTACCACACTTGGGTGTGTAGCAATATTAAACCAAATACAATTAAAATAAATGCAGTTAAATGAAAAAATGACTTGAATCGAGTGTAGAATGCAGTATAATCAGAAAAAAATCAAAATGGTGGTACGGTCTCTCGTTCTCCTTTCTGTTGCTCTTGTAGTCTGCAGGATGCCAAAACTGGATCCGCAGAGGTTAAACAAGAGGAAACCCATGCAAACATAGGCTTTTAAAGCAGAAAGTTGAAAGGGATACAAAAACTGCTGAAATGGCCAATAAACTACAATTTCAGAGCCAAAAACCACTCCTCTTGTGGTAGATAGGGTACCTAGTGCTTACCACTCCCACTGATAAGCTGGAAGGCTTCCCTCCAACACAGAAAGGCTTGGGAGGGCTCAGAAGCTTACAAACAGTCCTGGATACAGCAAATCTGTATCTGGGCTAAACTAGTTACAGGAAATGTGGGAAACAAGCACAAACATGGGCTTTTAAACCAGAAAGTTGAAAGGGATGGAAAAACTGCCCAAACGGCCAATAAACTACAATTTCAGAGACAGAAACTACTCCTCTTGTGGTAGATAGGCTTCTTAGTGCTTAGCACTCCCACTGATAAGTTGGAAAGCTTCCCTCTAACACAGAAAGGTCTTGGGAACTCAGAAACTTACAATACAGTCCTGGATATAACAAATCTGTATCTGGACTACTCTAGTAACAGAAAAGGCAGGAAACAAGCTTAGAACTTTTTTTGTATTTTTTTTTTTTGCAGAAAAACAGTTAAAATAGTAATAAAAGCAATTTAAATGCAGTGCAACCTAGCACACTTGAGTGTCTAGCAATATTAAAGCAAATACAGGTAAAACAAATGCAGTTAAATGAAATAAATGACTTAAATCACGTGCAGAATGCAGTATAATCAGAAAAAAATCAAAATGGAGGTACTTAAAGTATTTCTTTCTCCTTTCTGTTGCTCTTGTAGTCTCCAGGATGCTAAAACTGGATCCGTGGAGCTTAAACAAGTACAAACCCACGCAAAAACTGGCTTTTAATGCACAACATTGAAAGGGATAGAAAAACTGTCCAAATGGCCAATAAACTACAATTTCAGAGCCAGAAATCACTCATCTTGTGGTAGATAGGCTACCTAGTGCTTACCACTCCCACTGATAAGCTGGAAGGCTTACCTCTAACACAGAAAAGTCTGGGGAACTCAGAAACTTACAGTAAAGTCCTGGATACAGCAAATCTGTATCTGGGCTACTCTAGTAACAGGAAAGGTGGGAAACAAGCTTATGTAGCTCCCACTGTATTTCATTATAGAAGTAATAGACTGCAGTTTTCCATTATACCACAAGGTGGAGCTCCTTTTCAGGAATATAAAAGACAATTTCAAAATTGAAATTGAGGAGACTGGAACACTAGCTGAAGGAGGGAAGACTGAAAGACTAGCTGAAGGAAAAAGGGCCTTGCAGCATGACTGGATTATTTTTCTTCTAGAGTTTTGGGACAGAGAAATGAGGTAGCAGTTTGTGTCTGTCTCTTGCTTAAATCCTTGATGATGGTATTTTGTGGATTCAGGAGAGAAGTTCTGAAACCAGTAGTTCCACGCCTGCATATGATTCAGCAAGAAAAGGAGTTCCCTTGGGCCTAGTGCAGAGATGCCATAGATGACTACCAGAGTTCTGGTGGGTGATTTTCCATTTTTATCATCAGAGGAACTGCGGTGCCTGGTCACTGGGATATTCTCGACGGAGTGTTGACAGGCTTTGGCTGTCATTTTTTTATACTTTTATAAGATTGTGGATTCCCCCCTAAATGCTTTCTGGATTACAAATAGCTTAGATCCATATGAGCTCCAACCTTGTGCCCCATCATGCCGGCAGTAGGACTGTAAGTAGTCACTGGCCAGTGAACAGGGTACAATTGAGCGCCTCATAGTTGGTCTGTTTAGATTGATCTAGGGAATATAGGGTGTTAGTACTGTTGCCTTAAAGACACTATATTGCTAAATGAGATTGTATTTTTTTTTCTCATATTTGTATTGTTGCATTATAAATCTTTATTGTTCAGTGACATTGCATTTTGCTCATGTTAGTACTGTTGCCTTAAAGACTCATTATTGCTAAATGACATTGCATTTTGTCATATTTGTATTGTTGCATTATAAATCTTTATTGTTCAGTGACATTGCATTTTTCTCGTGTTAGTACTGCTGCCTTCAAGAATTTTTACTGCTCAATGACATTGCATCTTTTTCATATCTGTACTGTTGTATTATAACCTTTTTTCCCTCAATGACATTGCATTTTTTCCGTGTTTGTATTGCTGCATTATAAAAGCTGTACAGCTCATTGATATTGCCTTTGTGTGCATGTTTGAATGTCAAGATCTTTTCTGTTGAGTTCTGGGGAAGGGGGTAAATGTATGGTTTCATTATATGCATATCTCACTCTGCCTTACTGCTAACTGGTGCACTGTTGAAATAATTTGTTTGTTGTTGTGCTATTGCCCTTTAAAACTAAAGTGTCACCTAGAATAAAATCTATCACTTGCCACCTTGGGGTATTGGGCCTAAAGAACGGGTGTCACCAGAGTCAGGTAGGAAGGAACCCATATCTACTTCAACTACACCTGCAGGAGTGCTACATTTGGGGGCTCATCCGGGATTGCCTGTACTGCCTTGAACTCCACCCTATTCCCCTGTACATTTGGAAAGCAACTCCAGCAGCAAGATGAACCCAGAAGTATCTGCTAAGTGGTGCAAACAGCACAATGCTCAGTCAGAGCACTGCTTAGTTCTAATGTTGCCAGGGGTCACATGGACTGATATGCAAATACATCTAGTCACAGGATCCTTACCAGTTGTAGGGCATGGGTTTTTATTAGACAGCAGTATGGGCACTACTGAACAGAGCACATTAGCCTTATTAGAATGGAAAAGTCCTTTAGTATATGAGCACATACCTTCGAGTGTATACATTTCAGGTGAGAGTGCAGTCCGTGTGGTAATCCCTGAGAAGTGCACTAACCCAGCAACTGAGGAAATACCTGTGGAAGTTATCCAAGTAGGTCAGAACCTTACACCATGCTACACCCATGCTTTGGGAAGTCTTGTACAAAAATGCTTGCAGCCTACACAGCCATTCACTGGGTTTGGCTACCGCAAATTGCCTTTCTTTTCTGGAAAACAACCCACACCTCAGGGAGAGGAAAATTTTGAATCTTGGATGGATCAGGCTTCACAAGCCCTAGAGGAGTGGGATATCCCAGAATCTCAGAAGAAGCAGTGGATAGCTGAAAATCTAAAGGGATTAGCAGCGGATACCATACGCAACCTAAGAATGGGTAAGCAAGATTGCATGGCCAAGGACTACTTAGGAGTACTGCAGGATGTTTTTGGAAGGACTGAGAGGGCTGCAGACCTACTGTATCAGTTTGAACATACATACCAAGAGGTTGGTGAGAAACTATTGATTACATTAAGTGATTAGATAAAATGCTCCACCAGATCATCCTAAAGAAGGGGGTGGATGCTAAAGTAGCTGACCAAGTACGGATCGGACAAATTTTACAAGGAGCTCAAGCTATGGACCCCATTATGTGGAAACTGAGGATGAGAAATAGGGAAGAGACTCTAACTTATTCTCAGTTGGTTAAAGAAGTGAGGGAAGAGGAAGCCCTGTTGGAATCAAAATCTCAAGGTTCAACAGCAATTAAAGCAGTGAGTGAACACAAGCAGGAGCCTATAGCCGTGCTTACTACTCAAACAGGAGTCATGGCCCAGGGTGTTCACGATGTAGAGGTGTCACAGTTGCAGGTGCAGGTGTCTTCCCTAACCAATGCCATAACTCAGGTCACCAAGACAGTTGCAGAATTGCAAAAAGCCATGGTAACTTTAGCTGAAGGGAGGAATACATCAGCTAGACCTCCACAAAAGGACTCAGGAAGGAAACGAATCAGCCAATGTTCAGAGTTCCTACTGGATTTTGTTTTCGTTGTGGGGATGCAGGGCATATAAAGCGACAGTGTCCTAATGCAGAGAACTTGAAAAGAGTGGACAAACTATTATTGGCTAGTGTAATGCAGGGAAACTTCAACTCAGTGAAGGGGCCAGCTGAATGCCCAGTTACAAAGAGCTCCATAAAATATAACATCAAGAGACAGCATCCTGGATCTCCTTTTCACACTAACCCTTGTAATAGGAGAGAGAGAGAGAGAGAGACTACCTACTATGCACACTTCTAGCTCATCTGAGGTGAACAACCAAATTGAAAAGCCATCTCAGCAAAAATCTCAGCATCTGAGATTGCTAAGCATTACTAAGAAAGAGTCTTATCTGTGGAAATGGTGATATCACCCGGTGGTATCTCAACCTCATGCTAACTGCCATGCAGCTAAACAACACCGGAAAGAGTAACTACCCGATGGGCTATTGGGACCGACCCCTGTCATGTCAGTAAAAATAGAAGGAGTGTATAGTAAAGCACTGTTGGATATTGGTGCACAAATCACCATTCTGTACAGAGACTTCTACCAAAAACACTTAAAGCATCTGCCACTTGAAAAGTTAGAAGATTTGAAGATCTGGGCGTTAAGTGACACGAAGTTCCCTTATGATGGGTATGTCTGACTCAAGACAGAATTTTCCGCTTCAGTTGTTGGGTCAACAGAAGTCTTTTAAACTCTTGCTGTTGTGTGCCCCAGGCCAAAAGGAAAGGATTATGCATCTCTTTTAGTAGGGACAAATACTGACCTTGTCAGAAGAATGCTGATGCCTCAGTTGACCCAGGAACACCCAACATTATATCCTCTCCTGAGACCAGCTTTTTGTGCCCTTCAAATGGAGAAGGATAGTAAGAAGGATGAAAATGGTCATGTGTGGAGCCTGTCTGGGAAAGAGCATATCATTCATCCTGGTCAGGTCACCTGTTTGACAGCCAAAGTGAGCATGAGTGGACAAACAGTTTCCTCTCATCTCATGATGGAAATGGATCCAGAAAGTGACTTGCCACCGGGGCTGGAACTAGTTCCAGAAGTTTGGCCTGCAGACAAGTTAAAGCATCCTTATGACACTTTGCCTGTGGGATTGAAGAATAAAGGAAATACTCCCATTGTCCTGTGTTCACAAGTGCGTTTGGGAAATGTTTATGCTGCCACTCCCTTACCTGCTCCTGTGTTGACAAAGAACGAGAGCAGGGCCAATGAGTTAAAGCTGGAAGATATTGATATAGGAGGTGGCCTCTTGCCCCTGAGTGGGAAACCAGAGCTAAAGAGCTACTAATGAAGAAGAAAAATTGTTTTTCTACCAGTGAACTGGATGTGGGCTGTGCAAAGAGTGTAGAACACCGAATAAGAGTGAAAGAGGACCGGCCTTTCAGGGAACGTTCCAGAAGAGTAGCTCCAGGAGACCTGGAGGACTTAAAAAAACATTTGGAAGAACTTAAAGCTACAGGGATAATTCGAGAGTCAAGAAGTCCATATGCCTCTCCCATTGTCATTGTCAGGAAAAAGAATGGGTCAATTCACATGTGTGTTGAGTATCGTACTCTGAATCAGCAAATCTTTCCAGACCAGTACACAACTCCCCGGATTGAAGATGCTCTAAATTGCCTGGTGGGAAGTAAGTGATTCAGTGTGCTAGACTTAAGGAGTGGATACTATCAAATCCCTATGCACCCAGAAGATAAAGAGAAGACTGCCTTCATCATCCACTTGTGATAGTTTGAGTTTGATCGCCTACCTCAGGGTTTCTCAAATGCACCTGCAACTTTCCAGAGAATCATGGAAAGAACATTTGGAGACATGCATCTCCTGGAAGTCTTAGTCTACCTGGATGACCTCACTGTTTTTGGGAGGACCCTAGAGGAGCACGAAGAAAGACTTATGAAAGTATTGGACAGGATTGAGAAGGAAGGTCTGAAGTTGTCATTGGACAAATGCAAGTTCTTCCAACCTTCAGTGAACTATGTGGGATATGTAGTATCTGCAAATGGGATATTCACAGATCCCAGCAAAGTTGAAGCTGTGACATCTTGGCCCAGACCCAAAACTATCAGAGAACTGTGATCTTTCCTGTGGTTCTGCAGTTACTATAGAAGGTTTGTGGAAGGATATTCAAAGATAGCAAGACCCCTCAACCATTTGCTCTGAAATGATGAGAAAGCAGATGAAACAGATGAAGATATCCTTATGAAGAAGCCCAGGGGACCGAGAGGCTCTAAAGAACTCATCAAGAGCCGCTGGATTCCTGAGTGCAAAGAGTCATTTGAACAGCTTAAGTATTGCCTCACACATGCCTCTGTGCTGGCATATGCTGAACCAACAAAGCCATACTCTTTACATGTGGATGCTAGCAGGGATGTCTTAGAGAGAGTCCTTTACCAGGAGTATGATAAGAAGATGAGACCTGTGGCTTTTATCAGTCAGAGTTTATCCCCCACAGAAAGAAACTATCCTGTGCACAAGTTGGAATTCCTTGCCTTAAAGTGGGCGGTAGTGGAAAGCTGCATGACTATCTCTATGGGGCTGAATTTGAAATGCAGACTGAGAACAATCATCTGACATACATCCAGACCACTGCAAAGCTAGATGCTACTGGCCACAGATGGATGGAAGCTCTATGCAACTATAATTTCAGTTTGAAATATCACCCAGGACATGAAAATGGAGATGCTAATGGTCTATCCAGAAGACCTCATGGAGAGTTACACCCCGATGATGAATGGGTGGAAATTCCAGTGCCAGAGGAGAGAGCTATGTGTCAGATTGCAACCTGCTATGAACACACTGAATGTTGGGCCCAGAAGTTGGGACTGTCTGCAGCAAGCATACCCCAAGCTTATTGTAATCTGGTCACTTTACAGGCTTCATCGCTACCAGCTTTGAGTAACAGTGACCTTAGGAGAGATCAAAGAGAAGACCCCCTTGGGTCAGCTGGCAGTAGCTGCTTTAGAGAAGAAACAAACTGATATGCTTCACACAGACATTCATCCTCTGGCCAGACGTTTGGCCAAAGAATGGGACAGACTCCAGATACAGAATGGACTAGTGTATAGGAGATCTCCTAGTGCACTCGGCAGTGAAAAGTGGCAATTGTTGCTTCCTCAGAAGTATAGAGAAGCAGTACTCCAGTTATTGCATGATGAACATGGTCATCTTGGTTATGACAGATCTATGTGTCTGGTATGAGATAGGTTCTACTGGCCATGCATGAAGCAAGATGTTGAGGATTATTGTCGTACATGTCTTTGTTGCATTCAGAGAAAGACTCTGCCTACTAGAGTTGCCTCATTTGGTCAAATAGAGAGCAGAGGACCCATGGAACTGGTCTGTATAGATTTTCTATGCATAGAACCGGATGAAGGCGGGATCAGTAATGTGCTGGTGGTAACAGACCACTATACTCGATACGCTCAAGCATTTCCCACTCGCGATCAGAAAGCTATTACAGTGGCGAAACTACTAGTTGAGAAGTTCTTTGTACACTATGGCCTGCCAAAGAAGATACACTCTGACCAATAATGTGATTTTGGAGCAAGCTTGTCCATGAACTACTCACTCTTTTGGGAGTTCAGAAAAGTTGCACCACTCCTTATCACACTCAAGGGGATCTGCAGCCGGAGTGTTTCAACAGAACTTTATTAGATATGTTGGGGACACCATCCGCAGAGAAGAAAAGTCAATGGAGTAGACATGTAGCCACAATGGTGCATGCTTACAACAGTACTAAAAATGATGCTACAGGGTTCGCACCTTACTTCCTAATGTTTGGAAGAGATGCTTGTCTTCCTGTTGACGTCACCTTTGGAGTCACAGCTGATGATACACCAGTGCGATCTAATGGCAGTTATGTGGAGAGATTCAAGAAGAACCTCAGACAGGCCTATGAGCTAGCTGAAAAATCAACAGGACAAAGACATCAGCAAAACAAGGCTCACTATGACAAGAAAGTGAAGATGCATGATTTGCAACCAGGGGATAAAGTCTTTTTGAGGAATTTGGGTCTACAAGGAAAGCATAAACTAGCTGCCCACTGGGGATCTGAAATTTACCTAATTTGTTCTCAACTACCTAATATCCTTGTCTACCAAGTTTGCCCTGAGGGGAAAGAAGGACATATCAAAACCTGGCACCACAACAACTTAATGCCTTTGGCAAAATCAGTGAGACTCATGAATCAGGAACCCAGAATGGCTCAGTGGAATACTAACTCAAGGCGATTCAGAAGACTAAGGTGGAGAGGAAATATCCTCTCCAATGTTCAAGAGCCTATGCTTCCTTCTGCCGAAAGTGAGGAGGACAGTGACGATGATTGGGGTTTCAGTGGGCTTTTTTATGAGGATGTTCAGACCCCATGGGCTGTAATTTCAATGTAAATGCACCAGAATTTGTTCCTTGTCATTTTGAACAGCCCAGACCTGACAATAGATTAAGTGGTGTTTCTGTACCTCTTGCAGAACCTGATACTGATGGAGGCCCTGCTATGCAAACTTCAGAAAATAGTGCTAAGGACAGTCATACCATTATAGAAAAAAGAAAGTGAAGTTATACAAGAGGAGATCTTAGAAGTAGAAAAAATGCCTACTGAAGAACTGGACATAATATGTGCTGTAAATGATATTACCTTCCGAGCAAATTTCCTTAGTTGTCTCTCTCGAACCAAAACTGCAGAGACTGATTTGGCCCCCTCAGAGACTTACATATGACAGTTTGGGACATAGTACACAGGAACATGTGACCACAGCTCATCGGAGAGTCTGCACCCATGACCCCTATGCCTTCTGCTCCATTGGATACACCTCTGTCCAAATTAAGCATAATGTTGATCGCACTTGGTGGGAGGTATGCAAATATATTATTCAGCTGATGGTGCATTAGTGCTTGTAAATATTTTGCTCCTAATCTATCTTTGACTTGGGGAGACCCAAGAATTTCAGGTGGGGGGAGAGTGTAGCTCCCACTGTATTTCATTGTAGAAGTAATAGACTGCAGTTTTCCATTATACGACAAGGTGGAATTATATTTTCAGGAATATAAAAGACAATTTCAAAAGTGAAAGAGAGGAGACTGGAACACTAGCTGAAGGAGGGAAGACTGAAAGACTAGCTGAAGGGAAAAGGGCCTTGCAGCATGACTGGATTTTATTTCTTCTAGTGTTTTGGGACAGAGAAGTGAGGCAGCAGTTGGTGTCTGTCTCTTGCTGAAATCCTGGATGATGGTATTTTGTGGATTCAGGAGAGAAGTTCTGAAACCAGTAGTTTCACACCTGTATATGATTCAGCAAGAAAAGGAGTTCCCTTGGTCCTAGTGCAGAAATGCCATAGATGACTACCAGAGTTCTGGCAGGTGATTTTCCATTTTCCTCGTCGGAGGAACTGCTGTGCCTGGTCACTGGGATATTTTCGACGGAGTGGTGAGAGGCATTTGGCCATTTTTTTATACTTTTATAAGATTGTGGATTCCTGCCTAAATGCTTTCTAGATTACAAATAGCTGGGATCCATATGAACTCCAACCTTGGGCCCCATCATGCCAGCAGTAGGACTGTAAGTAACTACTGGCCAGTGAACAGGGTACAATAGAGTGTCTCATAGTTGGTCTGTTTAGATTGATCTAGGGGATATAGGGTGTTAGTACTGTTGCTTTAAAGACACTTTATTGCTAAATGAGATTGCATTTTCTCATATTTGTATTGTTGCATTATAAATCTTTATTGCTCAGTGACATTGCATTTTGCTCATGTTAGTACTGGTGCCTTAAAGACTCTTTGTTGCTAAATGACATTGCATTTTCTCATATGTGTATTGTTGCATTATAAATCTTTATTGTTTAGTGACATTGCATTTTTCTCATGTTAGTACTGCTGCCTTCAAGAATCTTTACTGCTCAATGACATTGCATCTTTTTCATATCTGTACTGTGGTATTATAACCCTTTTTTTCCCTCAATGACATTGCATATTCTTCATGTTTGTATTGCTGCATTATAAAAGCTTTACTGCTCGTTGATATTATTATTGTTTAGTGACAATGCATTTTTGGCGCTGAGCCTAAGGCCATGGTTTTGGCACCAGTCATTTGTTTCTGTTAGGCCTTTTTGTAGGATGTCCACATCAGCTTGAGAATCAATAATAGTTCCCAGTTTGCAGTCATCCGCGAGTTTGATTAACCAGAGTCCCTTGGTGTTGGCTTGAACTTCGGAGTAGTAGATACCAGACAGAAGAGGACCCAGAACTGATCCCTGGGGGACTCCACTTGTAACTTCCCGGTAGTCAGATTTGGAGTCAGCTACTTTCACTATGTGGGTTCTGTCAGCGAGCCAGTTGGCAACCCATCTAATGATGTATGAGTTAATGCCCAGATTAGTGAGCCTATCAATGATTCCAGAGTGGGATGGTGTCAAAGGCTTTGGCTAGATTGAGGTAGGCTGTGTGGACAGCCTTGCCATCATCCACCACTCTGGTGACAGCTTCAAAGAAGTCTATCAGATTGAGGAGACATGTTCTGCCTTTCACAAACCCAAACTGCGTGGAGTCCAGGGTTTGAAGGTTTCCTATATCCTTATTTATAAGATCTGTAATAATATGTTTCATAGCCTTACAGATCAGGCGCATTAAGCTGATGGGGTGGTAATTCCCAGGGTCAGTAGTCGCACCCGCTTTGTGGAGTGGGATGACTGTAGCAGTGTGCCATTCAGTGGGGACAAAGCCAGAACTGAGGCTGCAGTTGAACAGGGCACTCAGGTGTGGTGCCAGCTCTTTTTGCAGATTGTGTAGGACACAACCCGGTATATTATCTGGTCCCATGGAAGCTGTATTCTTAGCTTTGGTCAGTGCAGTTTCTACTTGTGCAGTCGTGATAATAGGGAGTTGGTATTCCTCAGGTATGTGGATGGGCCCTTTGGGGGGTGAGGTGGGAGTAAAGTTCACACTAAACCTGTCTGCCAAGATATTGCCAATATCAGTTGGTTTGCTATAAGTGGTGCCGTTGTGCTGTAGCTCAGAGCAAATCTACGTATGCAGATTCTTGATATAATTAAAGAATGCCTTGTGGTTGTCCTTAGTATAGTTAGCAATTTTGCTTTCATAACTAGCTTTGGTGGATTTGATGAGGGATCTCAGTTTTTTACTGAGTTTTCCAAGGGAATTTTTCCAGTCATTGGACTTTACCCTTTTCTGCAACCATTTTTTCCTTCTGTTGTAGAGTTTGTTAATGGCAGGGGTCCACCAGATTGGCTTCCTTTTTTTAGAGGAGAGCGTCTTGGTTCTGTTTGGTATGGCTCTATCTATGCAATTGTGTAAATGCTCATATAGTGCCTTGATGTATGATTCAGCAGCCATACTCCCATTCCCCATTTCTATGGGTGACCTGAAGCTTGGCACTTCTGTCCTTAGAAGCTCAAAATTAGCTTTGGAGAGGTTTTTCACTGTGATTTCCTTTTTCGGGGGGTGGGGGTGGGATTTGGATATCGATGGTGATTAACTTATGGTCAGATCTGACCAGGGAGGGGTTTATCAAAGGAGTAGAGCAGCGGTTCCCCATGTTTATAATGACTAGGTTAAGAATGTTGTTTCCCTTACTGGGGGTAAGGATGAGTTGGTCCAAGGCATTGAAGTTGCAGAATATGTTTTGGAGTAGGAATGAGGTTTAAGGAAAGGCAGGAATTGAATGAGCCATGTTAATGTTCAAATGACAATGACTGTATAGAAGAATATATGTGATGTATAATGTTTGCAACTGAAAATACATCAATATGGTTTGTTTTCATATATATAAGTATATGATTGCCTATGTCGTAAGTGATAATTCAATAACGATATTTTTATTTAAAAAAGAGAAACTGTATAACTAGGCACTGGGAAAATATAGGCTTTACCAACATTTTTGAACTGGTATGTTTTAAGTATTGTTATTTTAATGAAGTGCTTAATACTTAAGTAAACAGTCTTCCACAGCTAGAAATATTTGGTTAAAACTAAGACGTTTTATTTGATGCAAAAGACTGAAGATAACTTGTCACTCCAAGACTTTAATAAGAAGTGTTGCCTTTTATGTCTTATATAGGATAAAAAGTTACAAATATTCTGATTTCTTGCAAACTTTTTGTGTTAAATATATTCTTTTTTCTTCATAGATACAAATGTGTATTTTTAATGCATTTATGTCTGACTAGAGCTCCTTTTTCTGACTATTTCCTATGCTTTCTCTTCCTCCCACATCTCTCTCATACTCTTTGATATTCTCAGAAATTGCTAATAAAATTAAAATTTGAAAAAGTGTATAACACTCAGTGCATACTTTTCTGACAAGCCAGCATTGCAGATAGTGGCATCAATAAATAAATGTCTGCTTCCTGCAACAAGGTCTTACAAAGAAACTAATACAGAAGTTGGACAGAAACCAACAATTATTCTACATTGTGCAAAAATGTTCCTGCAATCAATTTACAACAGTTGCACAATCCCCGCCTCTTTTTATTTTATCAAAACAGCAGACCACAGAGCAAAACTATTGATTTAGCATAACTGAGTAGGAATGTCACATCCTACCCCTCCCTGTCTCTTAGGACTATGCTGTTTCCTCAGACATTTGAATGGGCAGTAGAGCACCTCTCCACCTGCTCCAGATATCTTAGATGCCAACATGTAAGTCTAAACATTCACCAAGTTGGGTCACAAAAGCTTCTGGCAGCATCAACATCTTTGTGTTTACAGTCCTCCATAGAAAATGCATCCAGAGATACAATGTTTACATCTCAAGTTAATGAGTCCTCTATTTGTATTCAGTGCCTTTAAACAATGTCTAGATACCACAGCTTCATTTCTCTGCCTCAGATAATGTCACACACACAGGGGCGTGCACATTTTTGTCAGTAAATTAGTCACGTGAATATATCTGCCCATGCTAAAACCAATTGTTTTAATTTACATGACAAGATAGACTGGAAGCCTTGAAATGTGAAACATAAAACATATGGATTTCACAACAAGCATAGAATTTAAAATATTGCCAAAGTACATATCAATGGCTCTTTAAATCAAATATTCTCACAAATGATGTCATCAAAAGATGGATAACTTTCTTCTCCTTCTCTCTATAAGATAAAAAAATGCCAATACTTTTTTGCTAAATATTTTGTTATGTGATTATTAGTATCCTTTGCAAAATACCTTAAAAATGTTACATCTGTTATACTGTTCAGAAACAGTCATTTATTTTTAACTGAAACAAATTTGTAATTAGTTAATATAATTCAATTAATTAAATAGGTAGAATTAAATTAAATTATTTCTTGCTTGTATAGTTATATTAAAAATAATGTTTATTATCCAGGGCTCATTTCAGGCTCAGTCTGAAAGCACTGTATAGTTAAGTGACTTTCTTCGTGTCAAAGAGTAGGCAAATGGGGGCTGGGAGAATCAGTCCATGGACAGAGAATATGTGTATCAGCCGGAGTCTTAAACTTCTGTGTAAAACTGAGAAAGAAAAAATTTATAGTTATGAAAATGATACCGTTAGGAATTTTATTACCTGTAAATATAAAATATTACCTGTGTGTGTGTGTGTGTGTGTGTGTGTGTGTGTGTGTGTGTGTGTGTGTGTGTGTGTGTGTGTGTGTGTGTGTGTATATGTACCTGTAGGGGGAGTTGTGTGCCTTTGTGTTATATTGTACATTCCTCTGCTAATTACTTGCTGAAAACAGTAGGGCTCTCAGCTGAGTAGTTGTCCAAGCTTCTTAGAGGAGTCATTCATATTCAAGCAATTTGTAAATAATGCCTAGGGTCATGCATGTTGTACATGACTATGAATCCCATTAAAGCTGGAGAAGCTAAACTCATCCTACCTGAGCAGGGTCCAATTGCCAACACACACTAATACAGAGAAAGGGTGAGTTGTGTTTCAATTTATCAAATTTGGCACCGAAAATCTTTATTCCCCGTCATTCCTTGGTCTGAGACTACCAATGATGATACGTATGATATGTATTTTGTTGCCCTAATCTAAATGATGAAGTCTATTCCCACATATATTCATCATATTTCCCAAGCAGCATACTCGTGTGTATTTCTTGCAAACATATATTTAGCAACACAATCATGTCCATATTTACTATGTGTATATACTTAGTAACACACTTGTGTGTATTTACCACAAGTATGTATTTGAGCTTGATACCAGTAGCAGTGTTTCATCTCCCAAGGCTCTTTTTCCTATTTGTTTATAAGACTTGTCTCACTATTACTCTTTGAAATGTTCACATCTCTGTTCACATTCATTCCTGAAGACAGAGTCATAGCAATCAGGCTCCAGTGTAAAGACAGGCCAGTATTCATAATCTCAGTTTATGCCTCCACGGCAGGGTCATGATGGTGAGACAAAGTGTGCATTCAAGCAGCAGTTGCAGGTTGTAATAGTTAATGCAGGGCAACATGAGTTGGTGTTGATAACGGGTAACTGGAGTGCACATATTGGGACAGACAAAACAGGATATGAAAATAGCCTGTGTCCACATTGTGAAGCAAAAGGAATAAAGAAGGAGATGCCATTATGGATTTCTCTCTTGCAAATTACTTGATGGTGACCAACACATGGTTCACCAAGAGTGACAGTCATAATATTGCATACAAGAGCTGGCAACATGCAATTCAGGTAGACTTCCTCCTAATGTGGAGAGGGCATTTCAGTAGAATCAAAGATTGCAAAACAATTGTCTCACAGTATAAATCACGGGTGGCCACAGTCTGCTGTAAGCAGTGGTCAGAGAAGGATCTGAGGTCAACAGAGACTAGGCTAAAGACCTGGAAGTTGACTAGAGAGAAAACAGAAGATTTCAAGAAAATATTCAGGACTCAAGCACCTCAGGAAGAAGAGAAAATAGGTGGAGTCAAAGAAGAACAGCAATTGTGTAGATCATAGAACAGATATGCATCTAAACCAGGTATGGAAATAAAGAACATAAAGAAAGCCAGTGGTGGAATGTAGATTTCCAGGAAGAAGAAGGAGTGAAGGAAAAAGTAGGAGATAGAAAAGACAGACCAGGCTAAGAAGGAATACTGGTTGGCTAACAAAGTGACTAGACAGTAGTCACACTAGCAGTGAACAAGCCAGATGGCACAAAGAAACTATCAAGTTGCAAGGCAAGGAAAGAAAGATAAGAAAGTAGTCAAAAGACACCATCCTTAAAGGATGCCTGCAAAAATCAGCTTTGCTCATTAAAAAGCACTTGTAGTATTTAATATTAAAATGTACATTAGTAGTACAAGGAAATAATTATAAACTTTAGTTTAATATATTTTTATGCAAATTAGTTAATCTGCTAAACACTTAGAACTTCACCATTTCTTAACATTTTCCACAGTTAATTTTTAACATACCATCTATACATCCAGGTGTCATGAACTAAATAATTCTCTCAACACATTTATTTCTTAACATGCTATTTTGAAAACTGAATATGAAACATATTTGGACAGAATTACATCATGACAATTGGCAGTCCATGAAATAAGGACTCATAGATGACAAGCTGAAGACTTAGTGTTAAAATATTAAATAGTGCAGGTGATAGTAGTGTTAAAAGTAATAAAAATACTGGACTTTTCACATTTTATGACTATAGTTTTTAAGTTGAACAACCACTCAAAACTTTTATATTTCTCATTACATTTATGACCATCTTTGTTTGCTCTCCTCATGAACTACGGAGCTGTCATTGCACAATTTTTCCAAAAATGACATTGTAATAAACCTGGTACAGCACTATGTCACACAAGGAGCACTGCAATACTTCCTCCCTGATTTAAATGCTTTAGTTGCATTCAGAAACTGTATGCTGGTACTGCCAGTCTCACCCCCTGAACTTGCATCTGGGTTATCTGCCCCCTTTACTCCACCCTACCAACACCTCTGTTTTTTAGGCTTAAAATAGGCTTGTGTTGTCTTTCCATCAATGATGGTTCAATGTGAGCTGTCATTAACTGTACAGAGTTTAATTTATGTCCTAATTCTGATAGATTTATAATTTCATAGTTATTATGTTCAGTATTTTATTGCACTTATTATTATATAAAAATCCTGTTATCTTGCTGTTTTTGTTTTTTCAGGATTATGGGAGGTTTGTTCTATTGGGTTTGTGGTAGTTCTTACTAAAAGCAAAACAGAATCTGTGTTTGGAAAGCATTGGTTATAGTTAATGGATCCAAGAGTTTCACTGTGTTGCAACTATTGTTTGAGGGTCTTGGATTGAATTCATAAACATGTTGCACAAAGGTGTAGGACTGCCAAATGATTTTAAACACATATCTGACTGACTCCTACTCAATTTAGACAGGTTATTGATATGTGGTATAACATTTAGTAAGCAGCAAGCATTTACATGATTGTTGGTAGACATGTCCAGAATTTAATATGGGAGCAATAACAGAGGATGAGCCCCTGTAATAACCATAAATTACAGGATTGCAAGTGCAAACTATTAACACCTAAACCGGAAGAACAAAATTCCAGTTTGCCTGCATTGCTCAGCATGACATGTCTGAGTAACACCATTAGCAGGATGTTGGATAAAACTGCATGAAGCACATACAGAAAAAATGATGTATGACTGAATAAAGTGGCAGAGTTCCACACCTACAGACACCTGAGTGTAACCAATCTTAATACAACTCATGACAAAATGATGTTGCACATCTCCAAACAATGACAGTAACACAAGGACAATATTTTTATATTACAATATGTACAAACTGAGTATGTTCCACTCTTTTGGCTAACAAGGCAGACATGTCTAAGAATTGCCCCTAGCCATGACTTCATAAATGCAGGGAATATAGCACTGCTATCTCAAGCTGCCTTAACACCCAACCTGAAATGTATGACAGAGCTCCATGGGAAATCTTAGTAAAAGAAAGGGATATGTCGTAGAGATGAATCATATCTGGGAACATAATGCATATAAATCATTGTGCTACACATGACAGCAGTAGAATGACAATTTACTCTGCAAATCTAAATGCAGTCCTTTCAGAGTAGGATCGTTGTACTCAATGTGTACACTATTTGCAACTTATATACATGACTGAACAATAATGTAATATTATTCTATGATTTGCTACTTTAAGGCCATGTGCAATATGAAGGGCAGGATTCAATAAATCCTACAAGGCTCAATAAAAATATGGCTTGCACATGATAGCACACTGATTTCTTTTCAGTAAGTGGCCCTACGCAATGTGTAGAGCCGTGCAAACATGGTAAACATTGTGGCATGCTAATTACAGCACAAGCAGCTGAAATGTTTGCTAATTAACCAATCCAAGTTGTTGGAGCTATTCAACAAGCTATAAAGCAATCGTGTACACTTAGTGTAGCCTTTTGCCTTGCATTCCAAAACCTACTGGAATACAAGCATGGAAACTATACTGAAGGGAAAAAATGTTAGGGGCTGCTGCTGCTCTTCTGGTTGTGTATGTTCAACAGGCTCAAGTCTATGCTGCTGCTGATAGACCTCAGGCAAGGAGGAGAAGGGTATTTAGATTCCATTTAACTTTTCATGGTCTGCATGAGGTAGAAATAGTAGAGCACTACAGAGTAGACAGAGACACACTCCAGGAACTATGTAACCTCTGTTGTCCTCACCTGAGAGCAATGGCAAACCAAGGGGATCCAATACCCATGGAGAGCAAGATATGTGTAGCACTTACAATATTAGCTACAGGAACATTTCAGAGACCCACACCCCGAGGGTGTCACAGACACCAGCATCCAGGATTCTACACCAATTCCTGAATGCTATGCTTCAGCATTCCAGTACTACATATATTTCCCCCATACCCCCGAGGACAGAGCTAGAACTATACAACATTTCTGCCCTGTAGCACACTTCCCTGAAGTCTTGGGTGCCATACAATACAGCACATTGTGATCAAAGCACCACCCAGGGAACATGGAAGGGTCTAAATTAACAGAAAGGGGTTCCATTCCATTAACTGCCAAGTCATGTGTAAAGCTAAGGGAATCATACTGAATGTGTGTGATGGCAAACCCGGCAGTTATCATGACTCCCATATCTGGCACAACTCACAGATCTTCCAGAGGTTTTCTAGGGGTGATATCCCACAAGACCATTCACTGGGGGATGCAGAGGATGCACTCGAACCATGATTGTTGATGCCCATCAGAATTGCACACATACACCCACATAGGAATGCTATAATCAGGCACACACTCAAACAAAAAACATCATAGAGCATGTGTTTGGGCTTCTGAAGTCACGGTTTCAATGCCTGGATACACTGAGGGGTGCTGTGCAATAAGATCCCAGTACTTGTGCTGAAATTATCACAGTCTGTGCTATCCTACACATCCTCATCTTGAGAAAACTGCTGCAACAGGAACAGCAGGGGCTGGGAGCAAACATTCCACCACAACTGGCAAGGTCAACACACACGTGTGAGGAGTTAGAGGGAGAACCACCAGCCGCTGTGGGTGTAAGTAGATGTAGGCATGCACAATATGTCCTCGCCCTAGCCAAGAGGAAACAGCACACATGATGACCACCTAAGCGGTACACCTTTCATCTTATGCACATACATATAGTAAAAGTGATGCCAGGTGACACTCACAACCTTTACTTACCTATGTAATGGCTCTGTACTGCTAGTATCAGACAAAGTTAGCCCTGAATGACCACAGTTGTAAATGCAGGACTATCAAGGTAAGTGTTAAACCAGTAAAAGAAAAAAAAATGTGTAAGAACATAACTGAATGGCAGTTACCTGCACACTGTTACTTGAAAATGTACCTTAGTAGAATCTGTGTGAGTCGTCCAATAATTACATCAATATGTGACATGATTGGCTTATGTAATATGTATTTCTGTAGTTTATCAGCTAACATGACTCATGCATCTAAAATACCCAGTATGAAAAATCAGTCCAAACTCTACTTATCCCTACATTCTCACAAATGAAACAATAAGCATGACTGCCATATCAACAATTTCAAGTTAGGAATCATAATGCTAAAATGCTGTAATAAGTCAGAAAAAAATCAAAATAACATCACCAATACATATCCCAAGCACTCAGTTAGCTATCCACCCTGTGCATTAAACAATATATATATGTAACCCTGAATCAAAAAGTTAGAAACAAGGTGATGGCACAGTTAGCATTTGCACAGGATGGTGGTTGGGGGGGCAGTAGGCCAAGGCTGACACCAGCATAGTGAGTGTGTGCAAGTAAGAAACACAGGCAGGCAGAAAGGGAGATAATATCAAATGGCCACTGAGACAGAATGACCTGCAACCCTCATTAACCCTCATGTAGCTGGTATGTGTGAGTGTCTGTGTGATGCCCGTGCACTAGCCCATTAATCCAGGAGCCTCAATCCTCCCCACTAGCACCAGTAAGGGGCATGCTCATTGAGAAGGATAACAAGTACACACACAGTGAAGTACAATTTCCCTTAAGAGCACACAGAGATCACAGTTAGTCTGGGGATGGTTTTTCCCTTTCTCTCCAGATCCCCAATAAAACTCCCCACTGGCACAGCTATAGGGTACAGGTCTCAGTCTAGTGGTCAAGCTAAAACCTCCAGCACCCTCTCTGTCCAACCAGTGCTTTGAGTCCCTGCCCAAGTAGCTGGCACACATACACACACACACACACACACACACACACACACACACACACACACACACACACACACACACACACTTTGAGATATGAGTTATATACAAACACACAGACAGTCCTGGGGAAGGCTGGCACAGGTTCTCCAGCTATGCCTCCTTCTCTGCCTAGGCTACAAGGTAGAAATCACTGCCACCAATCACTAATATCAGTTAGTAATTAAGGCATTTACTAAAGGGCATCTAACTTTACTGTGCAATATTATTATTATTATCCAGTTAATAAGTATGACGAAGAGCAAGACTTATTGGAGTGGCTTGGACAGTATCACTATATACATGCAATGTACTCTAGAGCTTAAATTACCTCTACACAAAACAGCCAGAGTTGAAAGGTTTAAAAATATTTAATAATAAAAAATTAAAACACAAGACAAATCTCAATTCAACACAGTGCTTATCAAGAGTTCAGAGATCACAGAAAAATGCTTAAAATAATACTGTAGAATAGTCTGACATAAATACAGAAAACAGCTAGACTAAACTTACTATTTTCTATCTATTTCTAAGAGAAACAATGTTCTAAATAACTTACATACATACAGAGCAAAGACATAGTACTGGTGAGTAGATGTGTTCGGGTTCAGGCAAAATCCAAAATACTCTGATTCTCTCTCTCTCTCTCTCTCTCTCTCTGAGAAAGTCTTAAATTGATAATACATCACTGCTGACTCATTTTAGATTGCATCATTCTTAACGGTTCTGATTTAGCTTCCCAAGCTAACAGAAACTCAAAATTTACATTTCTTTTTGTAATGTGCACCTGCAGGAAGCCACAGCCATAAAATACATTATATATGTAAAATCCAGCAATTAACTCTTGTCTTAAGACAATAGAAATAATTCCTTCATCCAGACATCCTGTATTCGAGCCCTGAGATCAAACAGTCATAAAAAGCTTTACTTTATCATCTTTCTTCCAGCAGGGTGCACTGTGGTTACATTTTTGAAGCACAGTACAACATATAGTTTAATCATAATATATAGTTATTTTACATTTGTAAAACCAGCCTGTGTATTATATTAATATTTACAAATCACATAGAATTATTAACAAGAGTCTATCTGGCTGGGCTGGCAGCCATTCAGTTTTTCACAGTCTGTATGGGCAATCGATGGGAAAAGTGTATGTGAATGTCTATATGAACACAGCCAAGCTCTGTGCTAGCATACATCCTTGCATGTCAGACAGGTGTGAGTCATGCATGGTAGAGTTATCAGTTAATTGTCATTGCACCCGACTTTGACAACTGACTCTGCCAGGAGTTGCACTGGCACATCCTTGTCCATCATCAGATGTGATGATGCTACCTGAACATGAGCGAAGTCTGCTGGATGAGCTCTCCACACAACTGCAGCCAGGTACATGTCTAGGTGTGGACATCTCAACCACTGACAGCCCAGTGGAAGTAGTGCCACTTTGGGAGTGGGATTGGGCCTGGCCACATTGGTTAACACCAGAGAATGTGGCCCTTTTGCCATGTAGATGCTGTCCCCCTTCTAGCAGACTTTCCATCACAGACACTGCCCATTCCATTTTGGCATTCATCTGATCCATTGAATCAGCCACATGGTGGAAGCAGTCATGCACATCAGCTTGTGCCACATCTAACACCCTAAGCATGTACTCAGAGACCCTCCTGGAACATGCCTGTAACTCCATGACAGTCCTAAATATACAGTGAGTGGCCCATGAAGACATACCAGCATCAGGTGGTGGGGAACAACAGGCATCCTGCAAGCACACCTACCAACACTCCTGCGTGGCACCTCACCGACACTTTAGCTATGGACAGAGTCAACCAGCACTGAAACCACTGTAATCATGCTACCCTGATGAACTGTGTCACCCTCAACCTGTCCACTGTCTGAGGGCTCAGTGAAATAGGTATGCATAGGTATACTGACTATGTCTAACAGAAATCCAGGGGATGTGTGCGTCACAATCTCAGTGTCTGATTCAACCTCTGCACCCCCCCAAATGGGCCTCCATTTGGCCACCATCATCATCATCAGACCCTATTGATACTCTGATATCAGGTGGTAGGAGTCCTACACTTTCACTGTCAGGATCACCTGTGATAATGACCAACAAACACAGGAATGAAATTACTACCCCATAAGTATTAACCCAAAATATCTGAACAAAAAGTAACACTGTTTGCACAATTGGAAATGCTACAGCACTACACACACTTACTAAACACTTCTCACATGTACAGATATGGGTCTACTTTACATCCACTAAATACCACTTACCCCAAACCCGTTTCACCGAGACAAAAACAACAATGTCCTGGAACACAGACTATTCACTCCAGGTAAGTAACCCCTCAGCCATCCTGTTGAACTTTTCCCCTTACCCCCATGGTAGTGCGATATTGGAGTTGGTATATTTAGTTAAGGAAGGTGTGGGGGGAAAATCTCCCCACATAGGTGGGTTTGACTTTCTGTTGTTTATGTGTTTGTTTCAGATGGCCGAGCAGTTACTTACCTGGAGTGAACAGTCAGTCTTCCGGGATGTCAGTGTTTTGTTCCTGTCTGTGTTTTTGTTTCAGTGAAACAGGTTTTGGGTAAACGGGATTTAGTTGATGTAAAGTAGACCCATATATATATATATATATATATATATATATATATATATATATATATATATATATATATATATATATATATGTACACACACATATATATATATATATATATGTGTGTGTGTGTGTGTGTATATATATATATATATATATATATATATATATATATATATATATATATATATGTATATATATATATATAAAATGCTTAGTAATAACAAAAACAAACAAAAAATGTGCTTACCATTTACAGATGTCTAAACACTTTGCAGGGAAAATGGGCCTAGAAAAAATGAAGCAATGAAAGGGTGGCAATTAATCATCACAATGGAAGTAACACAAACAGTAAATACATGCTTGCCTATATGCCCTATAAGAAATAGCTCTAAATGAAACTTGACTGAGCCATCACCTACACCCATGTCTAGTGAAAAACTTGCTTGTATAACTGTATTGACTTATCAATAGGCACAGATAGAGAAAACATGCATCACATGCAGCAGCAGTAAAATTATATTTTAGTGTACAAGTCAATATAATATTGCCATATGTAAGCTTATGTGGAAGCTGCTCCTGGGAAACGCTTGCCCTTTCAGCCACATCAGCACTGACATCAAGCACACAGTGCACAGGCTCCCCTGATCTGTTGGGATCTCTGACAGTGGAGAGGAACCCCTCATTTGGTGTCAGTGGTGGCTCAGTAGCAGGATGGCCCTGTAGCCAGCTGTTCTCAGGTAACTGCAGCCACATTTTCCAGGCTGATGAAATCAAATCAGTGGCCCCATGTCACACCTGATCATAATTGTGGATGCGACCACCAACTGTGTTCACATGCTAATTGGTTCCAAATCTCCTTTCTGGGAGCCATATCCTCCTGGCCCCTCTCAAGCAGGAAGGCCCATGTCACCTCAGAGCTTGGGAGATGACTTCATTCTCAGCATCACTGAAAGGGGGTTTTCATGGATTTGTAGGCTTGGGTGCCATAATCCTATGTGACATAACACTGAGAAGGATAAACCACATTAATATCACATAAGTACTGTATTTCTTCAAAGAAATAATCAGTCTGTGCACCATTTGTCAACATAAAGCACTTGAAACACACTTCCCATTTAGTAGAAGAGAATGGTAGATGTCTCCCTAACCCCCTCACACAAATGAAGTTTTGTACAAATCAAGAAATACCACATAACTAATGTGAGTGTGTGTGCATGTGTGTGTGTGTGTGTGCGTGTGTGTGTGTGTGTGTGTGTGTGTGTGTGTGTGTGTGTGTGTGTGTATATATATATATATATATATATATATATATATATATATATATATTCTCCTCTGATAAATAGCCTTCACAAATACCAACAATCTTTTGTTTTTTCCAAAAACACACAAGTCTCCTCACGTACAAGTTCCCTAGCTACATGGTTACCTTTTTTATAGTGTAGATTCCTCTGAACACCGTGAAGATGCAAATGAGGTGTGAACTCATTAGAATTGTTGAATAACAAACTTCTGATTTTGTGTATCAGATGTAAACATAATGTAGGTTCTGCACCACTGTTAGGTGTAAATGGCTTGCAACTATGAATGATTAGAGTAAGTGAAGGAAAACACAAAGCAGTTCAGACAACCTTCACTGCAGTAGGTGCTTCAGTGAAGATACACTTACAAGGCTAACTTCAGTGAGCTTTTAAGGAAACCAAAACAACACGCATTTATAATTTTTTTTTGTTCATAATAACAAAACTCTCCTACCTTTGCTGAAAACTGTTATACACTGTTATGTGTTTTTATCAAACATTGAAAGCAAAGGAATAAAAAATGCACTACAGACTGCACATCTGACAGTAAAGCAGAGATAAGGCAAGAATGAACAGAATACAAAGAGAAGACAGAGCTGCATTTCTGCACACATATTCATATGGTTGTGTGATCTATCATTGCACTAAAAATGTTAGCCACACATGTCCAACCAACTGAAAATGTTGAACATGTCCAAGTGTATGAACCGTTAATACTGGTTATGAAATGTGAATTGCTTGTATGCACACAATTTTATTGGTGTTGCAAAGCAGTGTCTGTGGCAAAGAAAGATAATCCTCTCTAACTGTATAAGTGCAATAATTTAATGGTTCAAATCCAGAGCTGTCTAATTGTTTCAAGTGTGCTTCATTTTTTATGTTTTTATTTATTTATTTATTTTTGGCTTTAAAAAAATTAACAGAATCATCACAGCTAAATGAAAAACTTTAAAACTTTAATATAAGAGCAGAGTAAGACTCTGAAGAAGTGGATGCTAGGCCACAAAAGTGCTTACTCTGTTCATATATTAAAGTTTTAAAGTTTTTCCTTTAGCCATGGTGATTCTGTTCATTTTTTTTTTTTATTTTATGTATTTGTGCTTCTGTACCATTTGACAAAATCATTTCCAGGATCTGTTTTTTATCTACATTGCTTATTTTTGGCTTTACCATTTGCACAGTGTGTGGCTTAGCACAATCACAGTTAACTGTCTAAAAATTGAAAAATTAATGTCCGTTTCCTTATGAAACATAAACAAGCTCAGTGGCATTGCATCATGGTCAGCAACATGGGTTGTAATGACTGTAGAAGTTACAGCTGTTATCCAACTGTTACTGTGGCACACGATGTAAATATATTGACATAAACAAGAGAGAAGGTAGGTAAATTGGGGTTGGAGTCCCACAGTAGTTATTTTTTACTGCGGAATGCTCATAATGATTACTTACAGAAATAGTATAGGTTTGCTTATGCCTTTTACATTTGTGTGTTGCCTACTAATGGGCAAACAGGGTTCACAACTTAAGGAATAAGGTGTAAGATTTAATCGGGTTCACCTTCCTTTGCACAAACAGGCTCAGTGTTGAGGCACAGCCATCAGCCACTAGCTTTCCCTGTGCCACCAGGTGTGAGTAAAATGAGTTTATGGTCAGAACACAGGTGAGTCAGGGTTCTAATCCTAAACAATGCACTTTTTTTCTTAGTTAGGCTGTCCCATTGTATTTTTCCCAAAAATGTGATTATAAAGATAATACTGCATAGCAATAGTCATGTATAGCGGGCTGTTTGAGCATAGATATACTTTTTCAGGTATCATATGTATTATGTGCGTAACTGGTTTATCATCACATTGATGATTATGTAATAAAAAGGCAATTGCACATCTCTGATGGATATAATAGTTTATTGGCAATGATCTACACAACTCCCATAATCCAAGTATAACTGCAAAAAGGAATATATTGTGAGTATGCACCACAAATCACAAATCTAATAATAAAGTAATGCAACGCTGTACATTTCCAGTATATTGTCAGGCATTACTCTTGCATCATACCTGAGAATGCATAAGCCAGAATGCATGTCACACACACACATACAGGCTTAATTGAAATATATCACCAGTCACTCTTTAAGCTGTATATCTGTGGTGACCGTGACTGGCAAACATTTCTTCTGTGGCAATGAGGAATAATCATTGTATGGAAATGTATGCATTCTCTTTTATATAGGTTTGAATCCCATCTTATACAAATTATTTTAACACAGTGCAAGTCCCCACAAAATATGTGCCAAATCATCTTATTGATCCCTCCAAAGTCATGGCTTAAAAGCCAAGTCATTTCACATTTCAGTTTGACCAGTGGATAAGGTGTGACCAGGTGTAACAGCACACATGCCATGAATTAATAGCAAATGTCAAATTATCATTGCTGTTTTATAAACTCCTTTCTTCTTTGTTTAGCAATGTTTCTCTCCACTTAACATTGTGCAAATGCTGTTGGCATGGTTGTGCATTTTTGTGTACTGTTCGTAAAATGCAATATCATGAATTGGCAGGAAAATACTTGTATTGTTATTGGAGGACCCTTGAGACATGGTAGGAGATGGGAAAGAAGATACCAAATTCAGGCCACAGAGGTGGGGTGTGGAGGCATCCTCATGAAGTGCTATAGCCATAGGCTGCTGCAGGGGAACTATAATGGGTCTCAGTATAAAGCTAAGGCTTGGAACAGTCTAGCCAAGGCTGTCTCCAGTGTGACTGACATACCACACAGTGGGGAGCAATGCAGATACCTTTACAGTGACCAGAAACAGCAGAAGCATGCACAACTCAAGTAGTGGCTAGACAAGTTTAGAACTGATGACATCCCACAGTTGTGTAAGTATACAGATAAAGCTACTTTAAATGTTATGGAAATCTATAGATAGCCAAGACTGGCATGCATAATGCTTTCATGTCTCTTTTTCTCTCCTTATTTTACAGCTGCACAGGACATTTCAGTGAACAGGGAGGCAAGTGCTGACAGACTGAAGAGACTCAGAGATGCAAGAGGTATGCATGCAGTATGAACATGATTGTATTAAATATATTAGGATTATAGAAATTAGTAGCAACTTAAGCATGCAGATCTTAACTGTAAAAGTATGCATGCATGTTTTCTTTTGTAGCTATTGGTAATTGAATTATATAAGTGTAATACTGTATTCAGAGTAGGTTGGTTAAATTCCCACAAGTGACCTATATCTTCACATTTAACAAATATAAGTTTTAAATTTTATTTTCAGCAATATTGACTTTAATGCCATTTTGTTAAGTTAATCTGTAGTGTCTTTAAAAGCATATATGGAATATCTGCATATTCCAGGGATTACTTATAACAATTCACAATTCTTTTTGGGATTGGGAGAGATGTACATCTAATATAATAATGAAAATATATCTTTTGTAATAAACCATGAATGTGACATATAATGATTCTAACCATCTCTTTTCTTTTTTTTTTTTTTTTGTCTCACCCGACCCCTTATCTCTCTCTCTTTTGTTTATTAAATGGAAACACACCGCTGGTGTATTGGTACCCTCTGAGAGTACTGGTGGAGGCGGTGATTGCCTCACCTGCCAGGAGCCACCAGGGATAGTGTGTGATGTTATAGAAACTGGTATTGGTGCCCACATTAGCTGCCTGGAGATGTTGCTCATTAGAATGGAAAAAAGACTCCCATGTCAAGCAGACTCACAGGGAACCCAGGAAGGGGACAGTAATGACAGTTCTGAGGGTGAGGACTAGATTCTCACTGCTTCCATGCTTGATGGGTGTGTGCCTCTGATGTCCCCTACCTATACCCAATCATGGTGTCCCCCAACCTTTTGTGTCCCTAACCATCCCTGTGTTTGTCTTGCTTGTCCTGTTTGTCTGAACTTGCTTCCTCACCTATATTACTTACCCTGCCCTCACATTATTACATCCCTTCCCCAGCTTTCCTCTCTTTTTGAAATAAAAAGGGTATCACTAAAAAAAAATTGTCCCATACATAGCTCTCCACTTCACATAAGTGTGTTCCATACATAGCTCTCCACTTCACATAAGTGTGTTCTCAACACACTTGACTGGGTCCAATTAGCTATACAACATTATTGCATTGCTGTCATCCATCTGTGTTGTGGTGACAGTCCAAATTCATCCCATTTTCTATACATGGGTCACATTATGGTGTTGAGGAAGTGGATATCTATGGTTCTTTCCTAATTCCCTCCTGCAAATTCCTTTATTGCTTCCCCTTTTGTTCTTCCCCCATGCTTACACCCCCCTGTATTTCACCACTTTCCTATCAACCCCATGTTCACACCTTTAATCTGTTCAAAAAATAGAATTACACACCACACATATTATCAGACATGCCCGATGAAAAAGCCTTCACTTGTTGTCCTCTGAATTTGCATGGAGTGTGTGTGTGGACTTGTTCTGTGGCACTAGCATTAAGTACTCTGTTTTCTAGCTTATGTATCTAGTTAGGTAGAGGATCAAATTTCATGGCAGTCAACTTGTGTTTGTGTGTGCAAAGTCAGAAGAGCTTGACTCTGGTCCTGTTGCCCTCTGTCAAGCTTCATACAGAAAATACTTTTACACTGGTACATGACTTCACAGCTGTTTCATACAGGCCTACCCACATCTTCTCAGCACACACTGACGAAGGCATCCCCTATAAATTGCACTCTGGCACTGTTAAAGTCAGACTTGTGCTGAGGTGCTAGCATTAAGTACCGAGTTCTGTAGCCTGTGAAATTAGATTAGTTGAGGTTCTAATCTCACAGCAGGCAACTTGAATATGTGTGTGTGTGATCATTCAATTCTCAGTCTGGAGACAATACTTCTTTGGGGTGTGAGTCCATGTATATGTCACACAATCCCCCAACATCATCTTCTCAGCATACTCTAATGATGTCATCCCCTATAAAGTGCACTGATATCACTAAAGTCAGAGTTTTACCATAGCACTAGCATACAAAATGTGTTCTCTAGCTTGTGTAACTCAATAGGTAGGGGTTCTAATGTCACAGTAGTCAATTTGAGTATGTGTGTGTGTGTGTGTGTGTGTGTGTGTGTGTGTGTGTGTGTGTGTGTGTGTGTGTGTGTGTGCTCATTCAACTATAAGTCTGGATACACTTTTATACCAGGATGTGAGTCCACATCGATATCACACACTCCTCCAAGAAATCTTGTCAGTAGACAATGACAATGTCATTCTCTTTAAAGTACACACTGGCACTAATAAAGTCACTAATCTGTGGTGGTGCCAGCCTTACATTATATGGTGTCCAGCTTGTATACATATGCAGGTGTTGTGTTTGAATATGACCTCAGTCAGCTTGTGTCTGTGTTACGGTCATTGTATGATGTTTTGAATCACTTTTCATTTGACTCCCACTCATGAGAAAATGTTACATATCCCTATGAATCCACCATCCCCTGTTCCCTTTGTACAAATAACATCCTTGCTGTGGAACACTGAGGATGCCATCATCTCAAAGATGCATACACACATCATGCAACAGAGCCCCTAGATTACCCTGTACAGGCCATCTCCAGACTATTGGATGTGTGATTGCTAATTCTGTCATGGGTGATACACATGTCCCATATGGACAAAGGCAGTCTGTAATACAATCAAACACATACACATATATGCACATACATCTAATATCTTCCATCACATAGATATAGAATTTTTTGTTTAAACTCTATAATAATGGTTAGTGTTTTATGTGCTCTTGATCATTAGCCTAGTAATGCCTCATGACCCACTGAAGTTTGCACATATCAATGTTGTTTCATCCACATGTGCTTTGTTGAGGTGTAGATGTACTGTAGCCTTATGACAGTGTATTCTAATATGTGATTTGAGATACTATATTGATGGCCACTGCTGCCATATGGTTACATATTCCTTCCATAACAGTTATAGTAATATGCTTCCTGAAGGCTGTTGACATGGGGTGATTCTATGTATATTGTATTATTACTAAGACATGTGTTCTTGTAGTGAAGTATATCAACATTCTACATAGTTCTCATTCAAGCATCACAGTAACAGCTGCAGTATGGCACAGGTGTGCATGTGTAAACCTAGCATCTGGAAATGTTATCAGGCATATAGCAACATTACATCATACTGATTCCATGGGCAGATATGCCTGGTTTCATCTACATGTTGTAATGCTGTTATATATACAAACATATGACAGGTTCAGATTCACTTACAGCCTTGGCAGATTCATTGTATTCACTATTGTGTTGCTATTCACAATGATTATTCAGGTGTTCCTCAGCAGCATTGTGGAACTGTCAGCATTTGTGTCATTAAATATTCTGCATGAACTGCATCCACCTTAGTTATAATGTGTACATATATGGTGTCAGGGCCCTCACCAACACATTTCTACTGATAAACATATAGGCATATGATGTACACCTGATGTAATGACATGAAAAAGGATGAGTTGTATGACTGTGTTAACAGTTCCACTGAGTTGCACGTGATTCATTCCCAGTGTTGAATTTGGAGGTGATGCCACAAACCATGTTGTAGCTACATCGGAAAGCTTAAGGGGAAAACCCAACTATGTGCAGAGCTGATGGTGGATGGCACAACCCATAATCAAAAGAGGAAATAGACAACCTGCTAGCTGACAGATTTGGATCAAACTTCAACCCCCCTGTCCCCACCGGTCTTCAAGCAAAGTATACCTGCACCATTCCTCAGTCTATTATCTCAAGAGAGCATGCCATCTCTGCCTTCTCTAAGGCTAAAAACACACCACCAATGGGCTTTGACAATATCCCTGGTTGACTTTGAAATAACTTCAGACCTGACTTAGCAGACCCAGTTGGATCCATATTTGAACACAGCCTCCAGACAGGCTGCGTTCCGGTAGCATGGTGGACAGCAACAGTCATCTCTCTGCACAAGTAGGGACGATCAACATACACAGGGAATTATAGACACATATGCATGAATAGCCTCATCAGTAAGGCTATGGAAATATTCATCATGGACCTTTTCAACTAGGACATAGTTAATCTCCCAATTTTGGAACCAACCCAGTTTGTTTTTGTTAAGTGTAGATCATATCTGTTAAATGTGGTTGACTACTTTGAGAAGGCCATGAATGAGGGAAATACTGTGCATCCCACCTAACTTGACCTCTTCAAGGCATTTGATACAATTCTTCACTAAGATGTTATAAAGAAACTCTATCAATTGGCCATAAACCCCTCTGTCACTAGGTGGGTATGCAAATGGCTCACCAACAAGACACATACTGTCAAAGTGGATGAATTTGCTTCTAGCAAGAGTCCAGTCACCAGAGATGTATCACAGTGCTCTGTAGCAGGCTATTTCCTGCTCAGTATTTATTTCTCAGAATTCAGTACAAATGTAGACAGTCTTTCTCTGACCAAGTTTGGGGATGACTGCAAACTGGGGACAATCAATGAATATACAAAAGATACGGATATACTGCAGTAAAGATTAACACACATACGTGACTGCTGCCATAGCCATGGAGAGAAACTAAATTCAAAAAAATTAATAATCCCTTTTGTAAAGCAAATACCAAACCTAATTACAATATGGACAGCACCCGCCTAACACTAGACCCAGTGGTATATAATCTGGGTTCTCAGGTTGATACTAATCTGAATTTTAACAACCCTGTGTCCACAGTGTTGAGAAAGTCCTTCTGTGTGGCACAACTCATGAGTAAGGTTACGGAACCCAGATCAAAAGACATTATAATTCCATTGTTCTCGGCCCTCATCACACAAATAATTGAGTACAGTGCACCCTTTGGCATGTACCTCATAAGACATCTGCAACAGCTGGAGTAAACTCAGAGTTTTCTCATCAGGAAGACATAAGTTATAAACAACAAGTCCTACACAAAAGGATTGAAAGCTCTATTACTATATTCTGTCTCCTACAGACTACTAAGAGGTAATCTATGTGTGGCCCACAGAGCAGTGTCCATTTCAGCCCTGATGGAAATGTTACACATGCATAAATCAAACTGCATGAGGGTCACTCACTCCAAGGATATTAACCTAGCTTCTGACATAATTACATCATGTTGGATAGATACATCTCTCAGGGACTTCACCATATTTGGGACAAGCTTCCCACTCACATAAAGCAAAGACCTACACTGACCTTCTTCAAGTGCAACCTAGACCAATGGATGTGTAATTGTAAATGTATTCCTGGCATGGTGTCCATGATCCTCATAGACAGAGGCAGTCAGTATTACATATCATACCATAGGCTAATACCTCTGTGAACTTCTATCATCTAGCTATTGAAAATTGCTACACTCAGGTTAAATCTGGCTAGGCTTGTATGGGGGGTTTTGGCCATTAGTCTAACAGTCTCCTATGAAAAAATGAACATATGAAGTGTGATTGCAGCCTATGTACAATTATCGTGTGACTATTCTGCATCATGGACGTACCACTACATCACATGAGTCACATCAGTAATACCATTTAATAGTTTGCATGAACACATATGGATGTATGTCAGGATTTAATGGCAGTATAACATTTGGAATGGCAATGTTAGGGGGACAGTGATTGTGAGTCACATGCCTTGAGTTTTGACGTGTACTTATAGAGTGTGTTCCATGTATTGTTTGGTATGTGTACAATATTACAGTGACAGCTTCCTCAATCATTGACATTTGACTTTGCACTGCTGTACTTTCTGTGCGCAGCGGCAAAGATGACGCATCGCCATTATTCTCACGTACTGCTGTACCATTCATTATAATGGATCACTTCTTAATTCACACATCAATTGTAGATGCTTCTGATAATATCCATTGCTATTATATGTGGCAGATGCGTGCAATACTCAGCTGTGTGTAGGGAATCCACTCATAATAGTGTGGTGTTTGTATGTGTTCTTATCCGTATGGCCAGTACCTATGTCAGCCAGGGATGCTTTAGTCAAGTGTATCACATATGGCACAGTGAGCTCCCACAAATCTGGTAGGCCGTACACAACTATTCTTTGGGATGTATACCCATTAGGATTTGAGAGTGCAGACTTCCCATCAATGTGTTCTACTTGATGCCTATATGATAAATATGTCTGTGTTGCGCCCAGTACATACACAGCTCACTGACAACACTGACAGCATGGGTTTGATTCTTGCAGGTGGTGATTGTGGCTTATGTATCAAGAAAACCTATCAACTGGCCATGATTGGCCTTGATTTTAACTCCACTTTTAACACTGCTCCTCTTAAACCATACAAAAATCGGTCATATTGGGGAAGGGGTGATAAATTTCACTTACAGAATACTGACAATCATTACAGTTGCTCACATCTGCTCCTGAAAAACATGTATAATAAGTTACACTCACATATTCTGTCAATGCCGCAGAGTTATGGTCATAATATTGTAAATGTGCCCATGATTGTGCCTGTTTCTGCCCACATTTGTCCAGGAGTTTGTTGCTGTGTCTCCCTGATTGGTTGAGAGTTATGGTGACATGTCACTTATATTCAGGCAAGTCATTTTGCGATCTTCAGAGTATGCACATACCCCTAATTTATATAACATCCTTGCTAAATATCCTCTCCAGAGAGCATGTCAGTGATATTTATATCACAAAACTTCACCTCCAGTAACATGTAACCTTGTGTGAACATCACATATATACTATAATGTGTGTTTATATCATAATATACTCACTCAGGAGGTGTAAACAGCAGTACATACTGAGCTATTTACATATGTACTTAATGTTATACTACTGACTTGTGCTGGAAGTGTACATAAATGTACATATCCTATTTTGGGGACATTGATATATATACCATGCCCTCTCACTCTTTATTCATTCCTATTATACATGTCTATGCCCATTTTCATGAGCACACTTACCCTACCCAGTTTATGTTTCCTTGTATTTGCCATTTCCACTTAACCCGCCCTTTCATTATTCTATTAGTCAAATAAGTTTTTTATTGTGCACTGCGTTGAGTACACATTTCTTTACTGTGTTATTACTGATGGTATTGCAGTATTTTTACCCCTGGTAGTCACTGTTTCTGTCTGCGCAATCTCGCCAAGCAAGACTGCTCGTAAGTAAACTTGAATGCGTTCTCTTTCTGTGCTTGTGCTGCTCTGCACGTTTTCCTGGCCAGTGAAGCTGTTGCTAGCCATGAAACCATGCTTGTGTTCGTGTAAGCACGATGAACACCATGAATATGCAATTAGCCCTGCAGCTCATTGTGCTAACTCGTAATTACATTTATTGAATTGCAGGGAAAATGTGCATCTCCCATTTATTGAATGCACGTGATATTTGGAGCCTACCTGCCAATTTTTAGGCTTGTGTGAACCAATTAAACACACACACACACACACATTCTCTCTCTGCCATTTAGAAAGGCATGCTATTGCTAAGCCTAGCTAAGGATACACTAGGGGGGCAGCAAAGCAGATACAGAGCTTTCAGGCAGGAAATGGATACTGCAGCTAATGGCAGACAGTTGCTCCCATCTCTGTATTAAAATTATGCCTCACTAGTGGCATTAGACTTGTTTGCCTCTAATCCTACAGGAGGAGTCCCAGATACTTTATGTAGAAGGGGAGGGTAGTTTCAGAGTGTAAAAGAGATGCCTGTTTTCCTCGAGAAGATCTGCAACTTATCTGAATTGGATTGATATAATTAGCCATTCATATTACTATTTAATCATATTGATATTAAAAAAATATTTAACTATTTGACTAATGAGCATTAAGAATTCAAATCATCTAGGAACATCTTGTACGCTTAAATCTGTTACATTTGTATCCAAACATGATTGTATATATTTTATGTACTATTGATTATTATCATTATTATTATTATCATTATTGTTGTTGTTATTATTATTATTATTATTATTATGCCGCTGTCAATTAAATCTTTCTAAGTCATCTCTGAATACTTCTTTGTCTTACATTTATTTTTGTATTTATAACTCACATTTTTAATTTCTGTATCTTTTGTGAATAATTTTCCTGGGAGTGTGGACAGAAATGATCAGTGCGCTATATATATATATATATATATATATATATATATATATATATATATATATATATATATATGTCTGTGTGTGTGTGTGTGTGTGTGTGTGTGTGTGTGTTTTCCTGTGAGAGATCATAGTGGGGAAATTCTTTAAATATTATTTCTTGTTTTCTTAGTGAAACAAGCCATTTCCAGATTACATCTGAACTTCTCTTCATATAAAGCTTTATTTACTTCCGGAATCTACAGTTTCTGCTCATCATCTGCATGAAACCAGCATGAGGTATCATGAGTGGTGGAGAATGTGGGCAAACTTTTGATCCGTGCTACTAATGACCACTGATAGCATGCAGAAAGTGTGCTACTAGAGCTGTATGAGAAGTGGTTTGGATGGGACACACACATAGACTGGTGATTGAAAGAGGAAAAATCACTACAGTTATTTTTCTCTTCTAGGTGTGCCAGGATTGTTCTAACTGCAAGGATGTGCCTTCCTAAAATAATTTGTAGATGAATAGAGACTTTTTTGTTAAAAAAAAATAGTTCTAACAGAAATCAACCTTACTAACAGACTGTACTGCACTTTCTGTCTTTATGAGGACTGTAAGCACTGTGTCCAGATCCAAAACTGAGGAAATAATTAAAGCATCAGTGAAATCCTGAACAAACTGGAAGAAAATAATGTAACTGATACTACAGCTTCTAACCGCAAACTGCTAAGACCTGCTGAAACTTCTGCAGCCTTACGGGAAAGGTTGGCCAACAGTGACCAACGTTTGATCAGTTTGCAACAACACACTGAAGTTCAGTAACAGCTAACCACTCTGATGAACCATTCAAAAACTAGATTGGGAACTCTGAGGACTGATAACCCTAAGAAGACACTAAGTACAAAGGATGACATAGAGGCCTACTTGATAGTGTTTGGAAGATATACAGAGAGAGAGAGAGAGAGAGAGAAAGAGAGAGATCTAGCCTAGGACTGAATGGGCCACATTACTGTCATCACATCTGACAGGTGAATCACTGAATAATTTTGAATAGTTGGCAGACACTTGTGCATACACTTGTCAAAAATTCTAGAAATAAATTTTAGCCAGGGCTGGTGTTACATCTGAGACCCAGGTGTATAAATTCCACTACTGATATTTCAATACAGATAGACTGGTAAAGTTAGAGACAGCAGACTTTATACGTATGTTCAAATTATGGTTAGGACCCAGTGTGAAAAACATAAACAACATTTTGGAAATTCTGACTTTAGATAGATTTAACTGAGGCCTTCTTAGTTATTTAAGACAGTGAGTAACTCAGTATGACCCTACACATTCTGAATAGTTAGTTGTTTCTGTAAAGAAATTGCAGTTAACTGAAAGCATTAATTCTAAAATGCATGTACTAAAACCAAGTCTTGACATAGGAAAGTATCCATGCCTATAAGCAAATAATTTCCCATTAAAGTAATTTATTTTAAATGTACCAGAAGAGGATATACAGTTAAGTATTATACATCACTGTTATATTCCACTATTTTTGTGTTTAATGTCCAAACAGTGGTAGAAATGTTATACCTGCAGTACGTTAATGCCAGTCAACCTGCTGGTAGGAAAAATACACTTGAAAGTATGCCAATGGAATATGATAATGCTGAATTGTTAAGCAGCAAAACTGTGAAATCAGCTTTCTGCCATTGTACTATCAATTTCAATGCAATTTTGGAGGAAAATGGATTTCAAGGACTGTTAGATTCAGGAAGCATGGTCACACTTGTTACAACTCAATATATGCATAATCAAAAAATACTAGTAACTAGAAAACCAAAGGGCAGTGTCTGCGTGTGGGGGGCAAGTGAGTCTACACCAAAATCCAAACGGAAATGCAAACTCTTCTAGTTAAAGTCTTCTGTTGAGTTGCTTTAGTCCCTAACTTACCCAATGTTGTTATAAATGGTCAAGTTCCCAGAGTTGAAAGAACTCTGCAGATTGTATATATGATTTACTATATAGGTTCATAGGTGTGTACTAGGCTAATTGCCCTGGAGCCTTTACAAGCCTAGCCCATAGGATTACCCTGGCATTGTGCCACCCTACCTTAGTTCCCAGTGCCTCTGTCAAGTAGAGCCACTGGAGTGATCTCTGGGGTCAATTTTCTATTTCCCATCCACTCATCAAGATTTCTGTTGAAGATGGCCAATGAGGCACTCCGCTTGACATGTATGGGAGGTCTGTTCCATAGCATGGACAGTCTCTGGGTTATGAACCTGTCCCTCCAACTTGTTCTGTTGACTGTGGTAATGAGGTTGAGGTCTCTGGAGTGTGTAGTGAGGAGGGATTGGGATTTCTTCAGATGTAGCATTTCTAATAGAGCTGGGTCAGACATGGCTTTGTAAGTCAAGCAGAAATCGCCTCTAAGTAGGCGATATGTAACAGAGAATAGTTGGGGTTTTTTGAGTCTGTCCATATAGGACAAGTGTTTAAGGCCTAAGATCCTCTTTGTGAGGTATTTTTGCGGCCTCTCTGGTTGTTGTAAGTGTCTAGTCAGGTACATGCCAAATGGGGCATTGTACTCGATGATTGGCCTAATGAGGGAAGAGTAGAGGGAGACAATGACCTCTTTCTTCCTGGATGCAAAACCCTTAGTAATGAGATGTGCCACATAGAAGGACTTTCTGACCACAGTGAGAATCTGGTGGTCAAAAGAGAGGTTACTATCAACCTGTGTTCCCAGATCTATTATGATGCCTTCTGTGCTCAGTGGACTACCATCAATGTGGTAATTCATGGGAACTGGGTTTATACCAAAGGGGATGACGACACATTTTTTGGCATTGAGCTTAAGGCCATGGTTCTGACACCAGTCACTGGTCTCAGTGAGGCCTTTCTGTAGGATGTCAACATCACTTGGGAATTTAATTATGGCTCCCAACTTGCAATCGTCTGCGAACCTTGTCAGCCAGAGTCCTTTCGTTTTGGCCTGGACTTCAGAGAAGTAGATACCAAACAGGAGAGGACCCAGGACTGAACCCTGTGGGACTCCACTCATTACTGGTTGACAGTCTGACTTGGAGTCAGCTACTTTCACACTGTGGGTTCTGTCTGTGAGCCAATTTGCAACCCAGCTAGTGATATAGGGGTTGATGCCTAGCTTAGTGAGTTTTTCTATGATTCTTGAGTGGGGAATGGTATCAAAGGCCTTGGCCAGATCAAGGTAGGCCGTATGAACCACCTTGCCTTCACTCACAGCTCTGGTGACTGACTCAGAGAAGTCGACCAGGTCAATATGGTCAAAGATACACAGCTCTAGTAGCGACAAAGTTTTTATTTTTTTTTTTAGTTAGAAATTTTAAAAGACACTACGATACAGTACTGGTTGGAAAGTATGGGCAAATCTAATACTGGGTCTTGGCAAAACACTTAGGTAGAAAGAAAACTGATTTAGAAGAGTCAGCAGCAGAGACTCAAGGAGGAACAAATAAATGCTATACTGAAAAAAACAGATAGAGGAAGCTGAACATAGCTTAAAACTTCTCTCTCCTATACCCATGCTAAAAGCTAAATTGACAAAAAAGCAGGACTCTAAGGCTACAGCAAACACAGCAAGGCCAATACTAAAAAGTAAAGATCCAAATTGAAGTGGCTGCTACAGTAGGACATTGCCAATCTTCCAAGGTGCCGTGACACTGGACTTTGAATATGTAAGGGATACAGATGGGACTGATCCATAATGAGGATGTGGAAGATTTGCCCCAGTACATAAATCTTTATTTGTAAATGTCATTTTTCACATCTGTCTTCACACAGAAAGGCATACAAATGAGGCGCTTTCAAATAATAACTATAAAGACTTTTTTCATTAAGATATTTTTGACTGGCTGAAAGATGATACAGTATATTCTTATATGTCTTAAGTTTTGTGGGTTTATTGTTTCGTGATATTTATCATTCTAATTACATTACAGGGTTGAAATGAATGAAGGACAATTCTGTTATTTGTATGCAATATCCTGCTGGTTTGTGTTTACTGCCAGTAATCTCCATTTGTACAATGTCAATTTCTGAATGTAGCCCTACCAGGTCAAGGATTCCACTTTATACACAAAAGATATATGCTCTGTCTACTGTATTTTATCAGATTGAGGGACATAAAGTTAATAATACAATCTTCAGGGAGAAAATTATATAGTTCTAGACAGTTAAACGTTGTACTACTGCTGCTGAAGAAAACATTCAAAGGACTTGTGCATATAAATGAAATGTTCCTAAATTTGTGAAATGCTGCAAGGCATTTCAGGATTGTGTTTTTTCTAAACTCTAATGTAAAGATTTTTAGTGATGGTGGGGCTGAGATAGTTACACCATATTTCCACAAAGTATATAATAAATTTGTTAATAGACCTAAGGCTAGGATAAATACTATTATGGTTCAAATTTATGTGATAACAGTAAGCACCTGAATATTTTTATCATGAAGCTGCATGTGATTTTAAATGCAAATGGTATTAGCTTATGGCATGCAGTTTATTGGCTGTGATTGGTCCTAATGTTTATATATTGTTCAGCCTATATTTCCCCTCTTGGATACATTATCTCTGGTGTGAATGCTGTCGCAAGCTTAGAAAATGGCAATGAACTAAACAAAAAAGTTGTTTCAACAATGAATTTTGAATATCTGTTCAGATAAAATGATTATATAATAAGAACTACTAAACAATTGAGTAACGAGAGACATCAATATCACTGCCGGAAAGAGGCTTTGGATACAGCCTGTTTAGATTTCTACAAAGCACGCCAATGTAACAGAAAAAAATGAGACAAATGATAAACAGTCTTGTAGGCCATCAGATGGACATTCAGCTACAACACTGGCTTTACAAAAAGTCACAGAGATTCATTGCAAATTGAGTCCACTCAAATCTCAGTCTTACATTTGCGTTTACCTGCACTATATTTTAAATAATCTTACAGGTGGTCTTTATGTGTGTTGTTGGTTACCTTTTAAACTTTTAAATATTTGGATGTAAGATTGTAATACCATTCTAAATAACAAAATACATAAAGCGGTGGTTACAAGCAGTGTATTAAATGGGTAAAAACTGAGGTAAGTCCTTTCCGATGTCTGTGTGACATCACAGATGGTCTGAAGGTAATTTTGCTGACAGCAGAAGTGTATGTAAAAGGGTTAATGTGCAAGAAGGTAGGAAAAGAATGGAAAATTACTTGCCAAGATTAGAGGAATTATGTAAAACATGGCAGTGTATGCACAATGCAGAATTCTGGCATATAATAACCTGCAAAAGGAAAACACATAGAAATGTAAAAAATGACCTAGGGAACTCAGCTGATGTAAAGTTAAGCAAGCAGTATGAGAGAGCAACAAAGAAGGCAGGCAGTACAGTGGCATGCATAGGAATAGGTACTGCCAGCAGAAAACAAATTGTTTTTTCTATATATATGGACAACCTGTTAAACCCCAAGCTAGACTACTATGTGAGGTTATTTCACCATTAAACAGGCTACAACTAATACAAAGAAAGGCAACAAAGACTGGTGCCTGTTCTTCATAAGAAGCTGTTTAAAGAAAGACTACTATACCTTAATATGTATAGTCCTGAAGAAATAATGTTGTGGGGTGTAGAAAATGTAAGTATCTCATGGAAATTTATCAAGCTCAAGCACTATACTCATTAAAAAAAGAGAGATGTGAAAAGAGAGGACACAGTTTTTAGGATGCACATTAAAAGGCTTGGGTGAAATACAAGGATATATTTTGTTTCTGGCAAGGGTGGCAGATGACTAGAACAACATGCCTGAAAAGATAATCAGGAAGAATGACAGAATTCCAGAATGCATGAAACATTCTAGTGCATGGAAGAAGAAATAAAAAGCCGTTCTGAGGGTTCTACAAAAGATATGAAAATGTGCAGGCCAAATGATCCTTAGCTGTCACCACAATCTATGTTGTTATATTTATGTGTCTATAGTTCAATAGGCAGTAACCTATGTTAAATAGGACATGTATATTCATGTATGTCATAATAAATACCAATGACAGGTTTTACGCAGCTGTCTACATTTAAAAATCTCTTTATAATATATGCCACATTTAACCGCATTATACTTCCTTCTTAAAAACTAAGCTGTAAATGTACCCACCCAGTATGCTGAAGCCCTTCTACAGCTCAAGTGTAAATCATAGGTATCCCACAATGCCCTTAGAAGTAATGCTTATATATGTCTTTACTGCACACCTATTCAGCTTGCCAAAGTAAAAAATATGTCTATAATTTAGAAGCCCCACATTTACTGCTCTGTTTCTTCCAGGGAAAAAAAAACTGCTAAAAGCCTTTTAAACTATGACATCATCTGCTAGACAAATGTAACTAAAACATAAGTTTTATCCTAGCTCTGTCAAAGATCTATATGCATGAATCTGTTGAGTGCACAGACTGGAGTAGTGGCAGAACATGAGGGCCAGAAATGTAGTGAATTAGATACAGTGTCAAGTATACATATGTTTATTCAGTCTTACCTCCTCTGAATATTGACCAGTTAATTTTAAGGCACTCACAGTACCAGTATAACACTATTTTAGCAGAATGAGTCATAGCGTGCATGGCAGTTCTAATCAGGAAACAATGCACTGAAGGAGTAAGGAAGTTTGTTCTTACATAGCACACAATACAATAAGTTTTTTAATGATATGTGTTATATATTTGCTTTACTATAATCAGGATTCCATGAACACATTTTTGATATTTATAAAATTGTGTGTTTGTCTTATCTTGCAGATTTACAATGAAATATTCACATACGAGTGTTTAGGAGGTCACTTCATAAATTACAGGTCATACGATACTTCCACTGAATTCACTACTGGGAATGAGGTAAATGGAGGCACTTTTATCACATTTAAGATGAGATGAAACTAGGTTCAAGCCAGATTTTGCCTAATCGGGTCTATATTATATCATCGAATGCTTAAAAAAGTGAACGCTGATTGATCGACCTGATTTAAGCGAAAGCTTACAATCTCGAACTGTCAGATCAGCGATTTTTTTCCCAGGGAAAAAAATCGCTGATCCAAAACATACACACAACACAAGCACACCAAACAAACAGAAATCCACACACATACACCTAAAATCTGATATCTAACCCTACACTAAACTATGCACACACCACTAACTATCCACTTACCTTAACCCAAACCCTAACCCTAAGGTCCGTCACTATCGCACACTCACCTCACCCGCTCCCTAACCCTAACTCACTTAAATCCACCCTAACCCTCATGTCCACTCAATCGCACACACACCTAACCCGAACCCTAACCCTAACTCACCTAAATCACCCTAACACTCACATCCACACAATCGCACACTTACCTGAATCCAACCGGTAACTTTCCACCATAACACTGAAAATACTGAAGCAACAGAAACGGACAACCAAATTCTTTCCCTAGGAAAAAATTTGAGTTTCTGCTGCTTCGATATTTTGCAGTTTCGCAAAAATAAGTTCAATCAATCAGCGTTCACTTTTTTAAGCATTCGAGGATATAATATAGACCCGCTTAATCTAACCCATAAGTGCACTGGATCAGTCTCAGAGTGTGTGAAGAAAACCCATTAATGCATAATGCTATCCGAGAGCCTAAAAGAAAAGCTTATGGTGCTGTTGTTGCATTATGCTTGTGCTACACTTTCCCAAACATAGTGCAAATACAGCAAGAACAAGCAAAACACGAGTGTGGATGGGGTACACCTGCTCACTCCCCATTCATGACTTAATACTGCCCAGAGCATATGTTTAACATAGGCATAATAACACTGTCTAACTATAAATGCAATGTATATTTCTGCTCAAGGATTATGATACAAAAAAATACATCAAGTGCAACTTAATCAGTCATGCATTGCAGTAATATTAATCTGCCATCCCATGCTACTGCAACAGCACTTTGAATGGCTACACAACTAACACTAATGGCAGGGATCTTGGTTGGACTTCACCAAAACTATACTGGGAAATTATCATTTTGTCCATGACTTCTATTTTTTGTGCTTGCTCATATTTTTACTTTCTTGCATATGTCGTTTGTTTGGATGCATTATTTTAGTTTTCTTACACATATGTTTAATTGGTTGGACACTACGGACACAGAAGGAAAGGAAAATGCATGAATTTATGGGTGTGCACGAAACATCTACATTCATTTTCTTTCTGGGCTAGTCTGATTTCTGCAGTAATGATAAATGACATAAAAATGTGTAAGCATATATGATAACTGAAACACACACACAAACATGACAGGCCCCAGTGAATAACACATGTAACAGGCATTGCAATATAAGCAGCAAATGACTTAATACCTGTAAAGACTACATCAGTAAATCATGTGACACTTCAGACAGCAGCTGATGCTTCTTAGCCAAATAACTTTACAAAAGAAATCATATTTACAGGAAGGTCAGCACTCAATACAAACTGCATGCCGAGAAGTGTATTTCCATTATCAATCATTTCATTCACTGGTATAAACAATGTGCAGTAAAATAAATCTTTGCTCCTGATGAATGAATTTACATATGCTGCCTTCTCCCTATATAAGAGGACATAATGTTGTGAACAACAAACTATGACACCACATCACTTAGTTATTTCAAGAAGAGGTCAAACAATAAAGGTACATAAACTGAAATGGAACCCTAGAGGAAAAGTGCCATGTGTTCCTTGAAAAGTATATGGTATCAAGCACTAAAAAGTCCGTTCTCGACATGTTCAAGCAATGTACATTGAATTGTGCCTTATTATATTTTCAACAGTTTGGTTGAGGTGACTGTGAAATAATTGTCCCCAGCCAAATGGAAGTTTTATATAAAAGAGGTTGCATGGAATTCGATGGATTTGACTTATAACTGGATAAATCTGCATACATGAAACATTTTACTGTGTGTTCAGAGTTCTTGCCTGTGTAATTTTCCACTTAGCATATTATTAGTTAGGATCCAATAGCTAAGTTTTTAACATGGCTGTGCCCTTGACAATAACTATATCCTTTGTGCTGTATCCATCCTGCTGCTATAAAGAGAGGTCTGACTGTCCTTAGATGCTGATTTTTCCTGTGAATAGTAATTCACAGAAACTGCCTGCCATATTTCATGGTGCTGATCTTGTCAAAGGCTTTAAACTGTCATTGACATCTTCACAAAATACTAAATACTACAGCCATCTGCTTGTTGAGAAATGATAACATGCCGTGCTGAAACAGGAGCTCACCTTCCTGTTCATACTTCTATAAAGGACATGTAAAAAATATGCAGCTGTATTCTGAATATCTTTTTTTCTTATTTATTTATTTATGTATTTATTAGCATAGAGCAAATATATTCATTCTAAATCTTAAAGCCCTTAGTTTATCTGAAGATATACTCATGACTTTATTTAGCAGCTGCATAGAGAAATACAATAACTACACTAAAGGCAATGCAATTAGAGCTCTTGTCCATCTTGTTGTGAATCTTCACTAAATACTGAGATTTAATAAATGTATCCAATTTTGTAGCCATTCTGTTTATATCTGTGCAATTGTGTAATTAACCATGATATGCATTAACGTTTTATAGCTCAGTCGCAGTTAATGAACAGTTTACCTGATTTTACAGGAAAAGGGAGACCCTAAGACGTTTATGTTGCAAAAATATGCACTTATTTTAAAACCATGAATGTGCTGCTTCTCATCCTTACATAACTAATGCAAGTTAAATTCAGATATTAGAGCCATTCTGAAATGCATAGACCACTAATACCAGAAGCATTCCTGTTGTTCTTGTTTTTTTAATGTCTTTTTTCTCACTTATAAATGAACACTGAGTGAGCAAATAAGTTAAAGACTCTGGAATGGATGCATCTCCAGTAATTTCCCAAGACTATTTCTTGCACCTATAATCCATGCTACATAATTGCTAAATAAAGGACTAATGCCAAAGATTTTATTAAGGGTACGTGACATCTCAATAAGATTAAGATATGTCTTGATAGCACAAAGTTCAGATTTAGTCTGGAATCCAGAATATGTTAATGAGTAGGAATGAAATGCCATATTCTTACTATTTATAAATGTTACACAAACCTTCTTGAACAGTATGATTTCACATCATTAACAAAATACCACTTTCTTGTCATTTGTATACTTGGATGCTACTGATTATTTGAAAGGGTTATATTTTTAATACATGTGTTAGGAGCCCCCCCCCCAAAAAAAAAAGAAAAGGAATCCAAAAGGATTCCTAAAATTAAAAGATTTTGTTGACTAAGATGGATATTTTCTTATGTCTTCTTCATATGCTGCTGAATATTATTTTATCATTTTAAGCTATTAATCTTATGTAGCTTGTTCAGTTTATCATGCATCATTTTATAATCCAAAATGACTGTATTTATTTTAGTTCCATATCAAAATCTCCCTTAACATGATCCATAACGGGATAATTCATCAGTGGAATAAGGCCTTTTTTCCAAGTTTATCCATGTAGGTTAATAATTAATTAGAGATCACACTGCCACACTACATCACTGATTTTCATTAGCATGTTATGGTGTAGAAAATGTTTTATGAGCACTAAAAACAGATCAACAATCACCAGATGAACTAGGCCTGCTTGTGGGGTCATATGAAGTGCATGATTGCAACAATTAATGCATCCAGGAAATAAGTCTATATCTGAGTCAAACAAACTCTCAAAAGCCATGTGACAGTCAAACTTTTTACTTTGCTGCTTTATTTTATAACAGGTTTTACGCACTGGCCAGCATTTTGATAATACTGCCTTGCAACTGCTGATATAATTCTTGACCTACCATTATCCCTCTAGTGACTACATAAATAAATGAAATTAAATAAAATGAAATCATGCTTAAATAATTTGCTCATGCATTTTAATACAAAAAATGTATTAGACAAGTTTATTTTAAATAAGTATGATGTCCAGATCAGCACAACTGCTTATAATGGTTTAGCAATGCAAGTTAATTTGTACAGAAACAGTCTAATTAAAGCATTATAATTTTTCTGCCAAAACAATTATAATTAAAGCACAACAGTTTGCCCAGATCATATTTGTCTATTTATTCAATTAGCATTCCTAACAGATGAATTAAAAGACATGGGTGTACTGATTTTGTGTAGCATAGCACATCACCATTTTGCAGAAAAAAAATCTGCTCTTTTTCTGTCATTGCTTACACAGACACACAACATGCATATCTTACAGTTACATGCAAATAGACTGAACAGTAAACTTATGTAATATGAAGCAAAAAGTAAGTTACAGTTCTTGTTGTCATGAAATGAAGAGACGCTTTCTAGCTGGGGTGATATAGCATTGACACCTACGGTGATAATTTACACATCATAAAGTTTGGATTCACAAACCACTTGTGTTCAGTAACTTTACAAATAACAATGAAAAGGGTCCTGATGGAAAAGGTATGCATTTCTGTAAATGATGCAAAGATTTATAATAAGGTTGCAACATACAGTATGTGTATGTGTGTGTGTGTGTGTGTGTGTGTGTGTGTGTGAGTGTGTGTGTGTGTGTGTGTGTGTGTGTGTGTGTGTGTGTGTGTGTGTGTGTGTGTGTGTGTGCGGGGGGGGATAATGTGAAGTAATTTGGTAAAGTTGGTCAAGTGACTACAAATGTAGCAGTTTAGTTTTAGTTTAAATAACTGAAAATAATAGAAATGGAAAGGTAAGAGTGTCTTCTTGGTGGAACATAATAAATTAAATAAAAGTAGAATGGAATGATATTTGTATCATATTGCTAGCTTGCTGAAAATGGTAAAAACATTAGGAATGGTGTAGGATTTCACTATTAATGTGAGATACACAAAAGGTAAGCAACTGACATGGGAATATAGGACAAAGTGACAGTGACATATTAGGATTTACAGAGAGAATCATATCCAGCTTTAGAAAGGAAACTGTGACCGATTTTGTTCTAATTGTAAGCTGTATCATGTCTATGGTACTGCATGCAGTTCTAGAGAACCTATCTCTGTAGAGACAGAGGCAGGATGAAGAAAGACTAGCTAGTCAAGGGCAATATAATTATTTAGATGAAATGAACCAATATATGCAAGTCTTGAAGAAGGGGAGGTGGAGGCATTAGTGAAGCCTTTAAGAGTGTCAAAGGAACCACAAGAGTTAAGTGCTGTAATACTGTACAGAAAATTAAACATGGGAATAAGAAGACATTAACTGAAGACAGACGGGTATACTTCAGGAGCAATGTGAGAAAGTATTTTTATATAGAACACAATGGTTGCAAATAGCGGCCTTCCTAATGAGGTTGTGAGGTAAGAAATTGTGAGGAATATAAAAATAGGTGGAAGCGGTAAAATACACTTCTCGTGAGTATAGCTGAGTGCCAGAGTAGGTGTAGATTACAAGGAATTTTAGTTAGGGTATGTAGCATAGTATATAAGTTAGCTAGAGAAATTGAAAAACTGCATGGATTGGACAATTTTGCTTGTGGTCAAAGTTTTGTCAGATTAAAAGGAAACATTTTGCTTTTATTTTAACCTCTTGTTTTTACTGCTTCTGTGGGTGTTGTAGTACTGTTAGTATTGCAATATCAAAACTGATCTCCTACTGAACATCACATTCCTGTTGTAGAGGAACAGCAGGAATTGCTTCATTATTCTTTACACACCATGTCGTGAGTACACACAAGCTTCACTTTACAAGGAATGCGCATGTTAGTTTTAAGCTACATGTGGAGGAATGTGTATGGAATGAATGGATGTTAAAGTCAAAAGACATGTAATAAATTTATGAAATGTAATGGTGTTATGTTAATCAGCTTGTTATAGTTAAATTGATAGTGACTTGAGGAATTTTTTATGTCTTAAAAGCAGATATGTAAATATTTCTTTGTCACAGGCACTTACTTGGCAATTTAGGAACACATACACACAGATATGTGCACTCACACATAAGTGATACAGTATTGGTAGCTGCATCTGTCAAGCCACCTCTTGTGGTTAAACTGGGTAAAAATAAGAAATGTTTCTGTTTTAAAACTAAGGTTTAAAATTCACAGCTTAAAACAACTTTGGTTTACTACTAATCAACAAACATAAATAAATAAATATTATTACACATTAAAACAAAACTAAAAATAAACAGTGAGTTATGTGCTAGTATTACACATTGCTTAATGTGATTACCACTGGCTAAATTAAAACAGTCAAAATGAAGTAAAAAAAATGTTCTTATATATAATCCCTAATGTGCAAGTAAAGACACAAGTTATGCTTAAGCAGATAGCAGATTTAATGGATTCCAAGAATACAGAATGCAATATGTATATTCATCCTAGTCCTTTTATAACATGCTGGGCATACAATTACATCAAAACCAACCAGTAACCATTACTCTGAAATTGAAAGATCTGTGCATTTTCATTTCCCACCTCTGAAATGAGTTACATAGTAAGTATTGGACCTGGTTTCAGCTTCTTCCCTACATCATTTTCTGTTGAACAGGGTACTTACTGTGCACTATACTTCCAGTGATGTCTCTGTCATAGTGACCTCCCTCGGTTGGTTTATGGATGTTTTATTGTTGTTAGCTGTTGGTGTATTTTTTGGATTATACCCCTAACATTTTGGTAGCCAGTAAAGCTTCATCGACTACACTCTTTTTTCCGGATTACTGTAGTAAATTCATTCAGTCTGCTGTGAATTATTAGCATTATTGGGAAAGGAAGGAATATATTGTTGTCACCTATACCTCGATGCATGTTTATTGTAGAATAAATGGATCTTATTTACCATAGTGATGTGATTCTGTTATAGCTTTTAAAAGAAACATAAAAAGAGATAATACAAATGTTTAATTTGTAATTGTAAACGGTTTATAAATATTACAAGTGGTATTTCACTGGTTTCCTTAAAATGCATGCACGTGTTGTTTCCTTAAAAAGCACAGACGTTGTCTTTTGTTTCAGTATCTGACCTCCTGACCTTATTTACTTCCATTGTCATTTCATTACGTCATACACTTCCCTTCTTGCAAAGACTTGAAGAATGTTTCCTTAGTTCAAAGACAGTGAAGATGTTTAGTGGTCGGTAATCCCCCCCCCCCCCCCCACACACACACACACAAACACACACACACCGAAGAGAGTCCAGTATAGCATGCCTGGAGGTGTCATTCAGAATGGCAATTTGCTGCAAGGCAGAAGAATCGTGGAGCGAAACCCAGGAATTAATAATTGATATGAAGTGGAAGTTTGTAGGTTACTCAGAGCCAAACTTAGTCTTAATATGCTTTTTTTATCCAGCTGAAAAAAACAACCACGCTATTGAATACCTCTATCAAGTTATTGCGTTGCCAGAGAATGCAAGGCATTATTTTATTTAAACCATAAGCTAAAGTACAAGTGCATCCACTTAAACTTGTTAAACGTTTTAAAAGTTTCGCCGGCCCCACGCCTCACCTAAAAGTCGCACCTGTCTCTCACTCACGCAAACACGCACCCACGCACGCGTGACAGGGAACATCATGCAGCACGGAGTCCACTTTTTGCATAACTCGCTGGGACAATGCAATGAGTTCACTCCCGTGTTTTCTGTCCGCGGCACAGTCACAGTAGTCAAATACAGCCAACTTCCCTTACATCTGTAACATATTATTAAGAAGTTTTTTAACATATACCTATCTATATTCTCTGAGCACTGTTGTTACCTTGAGTTGATACTAGGGGTAGGGTGACATGCTAACTTACCAGACCACCCTTTTTCGCAGCTGCAGCTTTCCCTCCTGCACAGCACTGATAGGTGTGACGGCAAACCTCTGAGTATTTCTGCGGTCCCCTGGTTTTATTTTAGGTAATTCATCAAGCACTGAGTAGTGACAGCCGACTTCGTGCAGTCTGCTCTGCCTTTCATTCACACAGACAAAAGATTTTAGCAGGAACATGCTTGAAACAGTGGCATCACGTATCCTTTCTTTGCAGTCCTTTGTTCTGTGACCGCTGTTTGACAAATCAACGTATGTGTTCCTTGAAATCAGTACATCGAGTACTTAAATAAAGACAAGTAGATTGCACCCATACAAAAGGCTTTAAGTCTATAAATTCAGTCGTTATACTTATCTAAAACTTTGTGGTCATCCAACTCTTTATGTTGTATTTTGTGGCCCAGAAGTAACAGCATTTTTATTAACTTAAGTGTGTGTGTATCTGTGTGTTTGTGTGTGCGTGTGCGCGCTTAATGCAAGCTATAAATTCACACGCGCTCCATCACATGCAAATATTATCTAAGACATAGGTTGATTTATCACTCCAGAACGCTTTCTAATAATCTACAGTAGACGTCAGGTCATGTAAACCCAAAGTATAAAACGAAATCCTGCATTCCGATATGCCTATACTGTAAGACATTACAGTTACAAGCAAATGGCTTAATTGCTAAAATGATTCTGATTCTTAAAAAGTCGGGAAGGAGTTAATCTTTTAAATAATGCTTGTCCAACCACACCAAGTTTTGAAGTATGTGCTGCGTAACCCTGGCCTTTGCTATAGTTGCTGCCGGTCACTTGTTAGGCATCATCACCCCCACAGGCTGTGCAAGCACAGTTCCGTAGAAGGATAGTAGAAGGTGCAACAAGGCTCAGACAACTACTGTCGATCAAGCTGATGGTGAGCACGACATCTCGCGAGCAGTCCAGCTTAAGAAACGAGATCTGGGGCTCAGGTGTAAGAGCGCTCTTCAGACCAGCATCAGGATGTAGTAGCACGGAGATCAGGGAGGTTGGAGGACTAGAAGCGCACAAAGTGGTACAAACGCCGCGGTCTCAACAGTAGGAGCTGCAGCATCAGTTTCAGCACTCGTAGCAGGTGACGCTGTAGTAGGACCACTTTTCTTTACTTTTGGATTGTTTGGGTTTTCGTGCAAAGTCTGTAAAGATGATGTCCATGAACAGCAAGCAACCCCATTTTGCCATGCACCCAACCCTATCTGAGCCTAAATACACATCGTTGCACTCCAGCTCTGAAGCCATCCGAAGAGCCTGTCTAGCAACTCCACCGGTAAGGAAAAAATAAATTGATCTCTGGTTTTACCCATTCTCTCGGCTGCATGTTATGTGTGCATTAATAAAAACGCTGCAAGGCACATTTTGACAAGCTGCGCTTAATGTTTTTTTCATGTATTCCGAGGCAATCATCTGAGCGCCTGTGATCTTTTTTGAAAGCATGTTCACAGAAAGTCTCCGACTTCATCTACTTTTCTGAATTAATTTTTATGACTTGAGTTTCTGAAAGGGAATTTTCGCTTTGTGTTGCATGTTGACAGAATTCCCCAACTGAGAGTTACATATCCGTTTATTCTTGTCTTTTTTTTTCTTCTTTTTATCTTCTTATTTGCAGTTACAGAGTAACATCTTCGCAAGCCTAGATGAAACTCTCCTGGCCCGAGCCGAGGCGCTGGCTGCAGTGGACATCGCAGTGTCTCAGGGCAAGAGCCATCCTTTTAAGCCAGACGCCACCTACCATACCATGAACAGTGTGCCTTGCACGTCAACTTCCACCGTGCCCTTGGCCCACCACCACCATCATCATCACCATCATCACCAGGGCTTGGAACCCGGGGATCTGCTGGACCACATCACCTCGCCCTCCCTTGCTTTGATGACTGGAGGCCATGAAGGAGCCGGAGGAGGTGGTGGAGGAGGGGGTGGTGGGGGACTGATCTCCACTTCGGCCCATCCGCACTCTCACATGCATGGATTGAGTCACCTGTCACACCAAGCTGCCATGAACATGACCTCTCCAATAACTCACCATGGGCTAGTTGCCGGCCATCATGGATCACTTGCTCAGGCCACGGTGACAGCTGTCGGTGCCGGCCTGCCCTCAATCAGCGACACGGACACTGACCCAAGGGAGCTAGAGGCCTTCGCTGAGAGATTTAAACAGAGGCGGATCAAGCTCGGTGTAACCCAGGCAGACGTAGGCTCGGCCCTAGCCAATCTCAAAATTCCGGGAGTGGGGTCTCTTAGCCAGAGCACCATATGCAGGTTCGAATCCCTCACCCTCTCTCACAATAATATGATTGCCCTCAAACCAATTTTACAAGCCTGGCTAGAAGAGGCTGAAGGGGCCCAAAGGGAAAAAATGAACAAACCCGATCTTTTCAACGGTGGGGAAAAGAAACGTAAAAGAACGTCCATTGCTGCACCAGAGAAACGCTCTCTTGAAGCTTATTTTGCGGTGCAGCCCCGTCCCTCTTCCGAAAAGATAGCAGCAATCGCAGAAAAATTGGACTTGAAAAAGAATGTGGTGAGAGTATGGTTTTGTAATCAGAGACAGAAACAAAAACGGATGAAATTTTCAGCCACATACTAAAAGACTACAGATTGCTTTGATGAGGGGGGTACTATTTTGAGGACCAATGAACAATAACAAAATTAGACATTCAAAAGTCCTCCCTGCTTTGGGGAGGCCTAAAAGGACAAGTAAACAAGTGTTGGCGACGACGATGATGAAAAGAAATCATCGATTCTTAAGAGGCTTCATGATTTCTGTGTTATTTTCACGTTATTTGTGAATGTGAAGTATGCAAATCGCAGGTAATTCAACGTGCCCCGTTTCGCTGCTGCTGTTGCTTGAACAGTGCAGTAGAAGATAAACTGATAGAGCCAATTTGGCCAAATCCTCCCCCAGCACTGCTGAGATTGGGATAGTCGATTGGCCACGTCCTGTTAGAAAAAGCAACTTTGCGGGTGGCACTGTTGACGAAGCTCAGTTATATTGTCTGAAGGAGATTAATTTTCTCCTTTTACTATATTTAATTCAGCCTGTGAGCAGCAATTCAGAAAAGAAATTAGGGTTATACCTCATTTATTGTTTTACCTTTCCACCATCTGTCAGCAATGTAATGATTTAACGCTTATACTGGATTGGAAGGATTTCTGTGTGGCAACTGCAAGTCCCCTGTAGCGGGTATTCATTGTCTTTTGAACAATGTTTTAGAATAAGATACCACCTATTAGAATGAAGGGCTGAATTAGAATTATTGCAATGTATTGGATTGATTTACAGTTTATATGAGTGCATTATACAGCCCTTAAAAGCAAATCGAACAAAAATATAACGACCCCAATCTAAAGACAAAAATACAATGTTGAACTGATACCTATTCCAGAGGTATGCATGTTAGAAACTGAATTATCATTCATTGTACGTATTAAACGTTGATTGTCAGCACTGTTACATTTTTGATATTTGCACTAAAAGTTTATTTCCCGATTTGATACTTTCTTATACTTTAAAATGGTTATGGTTTCCGTATATGTAAATCAGAGATCATCGTATACTACCATAATGAATTTATCTTGTACGTCTGAATACATTCATTGGCTTACTGGGGATATTAAATATTAACGTCCAGGTAATGCATGATTGAAAGAAGGCACAAAACCCAAGATAAAAGCAAAACGATCAAGTGGTTTCCCGAGTATTGTTTGCAACGCAAACATTCTATGCATTTGATAATAATTGAGCACTGATTAGAATAGCTTTGTAGATCTTTGTGGATAGTGTAATCTCACTGTTTACTGCCTGTTCTCACTGAAGAAACACAAATATCTGGTATTGTATAAAATGGGTGTAAATAACATTTTCTTTTGTGCACAACGATGTTTACAAACACTAACCACGTGTGCAACGTATACACCTAAAATGTCTGATTCATTAAGTCGTCCTGTATGTTTTTTGAACTTTATCTTTTGTTGAGTCATTATTGTTTATTTATGCTAATTTATTTCTGTAAGCCAAATACAGCAGGGGGATGTGTCCCAGCACTCCTAAAATAAAATAAACTTAATAACAGTTTTATTTTTGGGTGAAATTTTTGTGGAGAGGGTAAATACAGATAATTGGTACTAATGATTTAATTGTGAAACAATGTGGGTAAAGAACAACGAAGAAGAAATGAACTAATGAAATTGAAACAAATAAAATATGTTTTGTTTCTGCTGACTTAAAACTAGTTACTTTACCAATTGATGCTCTTAAGAGGCATTTTAAATGCGTTATATAACTGTGTTAGCTTAGGTTTGTTTCTACTAAATTATGCAGCGCAAATGCACATCAGCGAATCTAGACGTTTTTCTGCATTCCAACATTGAAAGTGTGGTTTGAAAACAAACACTTGCAGACAAGGACTTTTGTGTATTGTGATAAATGTCTAGAGTGCGTTTGTTGAACACGAACTGTCGCACTGCATTGCATTATAGTACTGTATATTTTAGTCTGGTATAAATTAGTATAAATCGGTTTATAAATAGAATAAATAACGAGTGACTTAGATCAGGTTTTCAGGTTGCTGGGCATGCCATTGCTCATTAAAATGTGTGCGGTGCCACCTACTGCTTAAAGTGTTAAATTGTTTCTTTTTTACCTTAGAACTTACTTTTTTCAGTATTTGGTACAAAATTACTTAAATGTTCTTGGATTTAATTAATCACGCTTTCGTTATCAATAGTCGTAAAACAAGAACTGCCACATCAAAACCTGTATTAAAACATGTACCGCACCTGTTAACAAGACTTTATCTAAAAGTTTTAATTTATTTCTAGATGCGCTAGGGTGAGTGTTCCGGTGTGTTTTGGGGTCAGAGCATGTGATGATGCGCCTGTTTCTATGCATTGTTAAGTCTGTATTCTATGCATACTTCTCAACTATTCTGGACAAAGGCAAAATAATGGTGAGTGGCAAAGGGACATAATTAGAGAAGTATGAAGCTCTAATAAATGACATTATTGACTGACCGTAATATTTAGGATGTACCAGAGAATCAAATATTGTATAAGGCAAAAAAATTATGCAGAATCATGGACATGGTACAAAAGTCTGGACAGTTGAGAGTATAGTCGTATGTGAGTGTATGAGTGTGTATATATATATATATGTGTGTGTGTGTGTGTGTGTGTGTCTGTATATATATATATCATTGGGGGAGATTGCCTCACGGGAAGGAAACTTACGGTCTTGAAATAAACGCGTCTTTGACTTGGCAATCTGTATTCCTTGCTTTAAAAGATGCTTAAGTAAGAGTGTATCTATCGAGTGTACATTTTAGAAAGAGGACTTTGAGAAAGATTTACAGGTTGACCCCAAACTTAGCACTCTATATAATCGATCTGTGCATATCAGTCACAATTTACACACGCCATCTTGCTGTTTATACAGAAGCATTTCCCAACTAACATTCGTATTTAAAATAAGAGGCAGGACTGTATTGCCCGGTTCTTTACCGAAGTTACGGAATTTCTTTTGTAACACTTGTTTTCCGATTGCTTTGAGCTTACATTAGACTTTCATCAGCAGTAGACTTAAGCAGCCGTGAAAAGATTGATATTTCACCCTTCAGTGATGTTAGGACCATTTCAGCTTTGTTTCGGCAAGGGAATGATTTGTGCACGAATCTAAATATGTAATTTAGCCCTCTGGTACACAAAGTAATTCTTAATGAGTAATGTAATTTAGTTCTCTGAACAGCACTGACCAGACATTTACTCAACAATGCGATTATGTTTTTAATGTAAAGTTTAATTTTATCAGTATTTAAATACAAATCTGGCATTCCAGAAAATAACTTCGATGCAAAACATACACTGCAGCCTGAAGCTGGGTCATGATATTATACTATGATAATGTTCAAAAGTAGTAAATCTTTTAAATTAACAACACCCATAAAAGAATATCGTATGGAGCTTTTAAAAATATCATTTTAAAAGAATATGAGTACTGGAACATTTCCTTTTTGTTTGTTTGATACTACATAATGTAGTGTTAGAATGATGCTATAACTTGAACGTGTTTGTGTAAGACGCCTCTTAATCGTATTTATCCTTAATAAAGAATTGCTTAGAAAGATGATTCAGTAATTAAATCAAACATACTTCAAAAGAAATCAAGCTCATACGATTACAGCGACTGCTTTAATAATTCATGGAGTGAGATTTCCGAAAATTAATAAAATCTGTTATAACAAGAGGCTAATTAAAACTTCGGTAATTGTCAAGGCATCTTGCTGGGCGGCACATTACAAAGAACTGCATTATGAACCGTTCATGTATGCCACCTTATCGTATGCTGCAGGGTCTTTCCTTCTTTCCTTTCCTTGCTTCTTTTTTCAAAATTTAATGTTAACAAAACTATAGTAACAGCGCAGAAAACTGGTACAATTTACCCACGTGTTTTGCTGCCACTTTTTCCGTACTATATGGTGTTTTTATAGTCTGACTTTGCTTGAAGAGTCCCATAAAAAGCAATTTTTTAATACAAGACTTGACGGTTTTATGTTTCCATCAGGACATCAAGACATGAGGATCACTATTCCATTGCATGGAAGTTCATTACAGATAAAACAATTTTGATCTTCAAATAGTAAATAGATGAGGGTCAGCAATGAAAAATAACACGATGTAGTTGAGAGAGAATACATTTTATTGATGGAAAACTTAATAATTTTCAGCTGTGACAAAGTGAACCAAAAAAAGTCATGAAAATGAAAGAAACACTCTAAGAAAGAAACTGATTTAAATAAAAGTCTTACATATGTGAGCTTAGCATCCTTAATGAAACTTTCACAAAGGAAGCAGAAAGGTTTATACTACCTCAGATATGCATTTTTTTAATATACTGCCTACCTGTACTGCTGATGTGCTCCTGAGGGTAGGCTGGTTGCCTTCGCTCAAGAATGGAAAGCGGATTTGCCTTGCGAATTACTAGAAATTATGCAGAATACACATCATACTATAGATATCAAACTAAGCTTTTGCGGCACCCTTATGACCAGGCTACTCTCTAATTAAAGTGTCCGAATATTGTAAAATCCTGAAACAATAAAAAGAAAGCGATAACACATGTTTTCCTCCGTGTAACCTATACCCGTATAAGAGCAGGTTAATGGGGGTGTGGGGAGCTGACATACTTGTAATAACTGATGTATTCATTAGTTAGAAGGACAACAGTAAACTTTTCTCGGTACTATGCATGGTCCTATAATCATCTTTGTGGTTCTGTATTAGTTCCATCTTATTTATAGCTTATAAGGATCGCTACTAATTGATGGCTTCAGTTAAGCTTTGTGAGGCGTCCCTGTCATATTATCTTGTTGAAAACGCATTCAGTTTGTACTCTAGAAGGAGGCCTAGTTATAAGGCCATTTCACAGTCGAATGAAACCCACTGTTGACAGCATATAGCTATAGAAATTCACTTACACGAGATTTTTTTTCAGTGATGTGTTGACAATAAACATTTAATGAAGGCAGGGAGTTGGCTGTCTCCAGACAGCGTCAGGATGCTTTAAAGAGGCCATTATCTTGGTTTCGTGTACATCAAACGAGGCATAATACAAGTATTTAACAACAAAATACTACACTCAAGAAACTTTGCATGCATACTGCAATACTGTAGATTTAAATTGTAAGAGTGTTAGAAGTGTCTGCAACCAGTTTATTCGGTAAAGCAGAATATTTACCATTAAGACTGCTAGCGCTTTAAAAATGTTAAATGCAGTTAATGCAATATTAATCGCCCTTTGGTGATATAAAATGCAATATTTCCAGGCAGCTATCGGGGTTTTCTAGGGAAAGAGCTGATGAAAACAGTCACAGCTGTATAGTGGAAAAAAAGCTCTGTATTTATTGCTTTTGTTTGGCTGTTGGCTACAGAGACAGGAACATTCTAATGGGGTAAGGACATTTATTTTATCTGCAGTCTATAGCTGGAAGAGCAAGAATGGCAGATGGTGTTTAGTGTCCTATTCACGTATAAATTGGAAGAAATCGTAATAAGCAATAATGAGTTATGGTAATTTAAGTCACCTAAGTGAGTCTGTTAAAAGAGTATTTGCAGGAACCGGGCAACGATTTCAAAGTCATCCATAACTGTATGTAATCTGACTGAACATTTCATTTTGTGCACTGCGAATATTGTTATTGTCTTTCGTAGTTAACTATTTTGACTTCATTATAACACCTACAAATGAGAATAGCTTTAAGGAAAAAGAAACTTAAAACGGCATTTTTTCTGTCTTTGGTATATGCTGTCATGGCTGCAGTAAATAACTTCATAATCAAACTGAACAGCATTAGAACTTTCAAATATAATAAAAGAACAAAAATCTGCTAACGTGTATTTGGCTTTAGCGTAATATTTCAGTATCAAGTTTATCTGCGTTTAACCAGCAAATAACCGAGCAAGTACTGCAGACATCCTTTTCAGGTTGTTTGAACTCTTAATAGTGGTTTGTATATAACCATGTTTTGTCAAATGACACTATGTAAGCTGCTTACAGTAAGCGTTCTTGTCAGAAAAAGAAGGAAAAATCGCTGCAAATAGCTGTCATCAGTAAAGCGTCAGAAAGTACAATTTAAACTATATAGTAATCGTCTCATGTTAACAGCAGTATTCACATCTGCGATGTAGTTTGCAAACCTGATATACGGAGGTGTGTTTGGGTGTGTGCGCGCGGGTGTTTTGGCATACACACACACACACACACACACACACACACACACACACACACACACACACACACACGGAGAGAGAGAGTGTGGTAGACATATCTGCCGGTAATGTATTTTCCCATGGCAATGTATTTTTAAAACGGCTTAATTTGCCATGCCCCTTAACAGGCATACAGTTCTAGATTTAAAACTGCATGCAAGAGCCCGAACCTTCTTATGGTTTTCTGATCAGTGATGTTTGCAGTATCTTACTACGAACAAGTAAAATCAGCTGTTAGTAGGTTACTGTGGACCTATCTCGTGCAGCAAATGGATTTAACAAGTCTCAGTAACCAAGCAAGATTTGTTCTTTGGGTCTGTAGGGAAGTGGAAGTTGGGAAAGAAACTTTTGAAATCTACAAAGGTCCTGTGGACAAGCAGAGTTCTTACAAAGTGATTATTAGTCCAAGTTATATACCAAGCTTGACATTAGCCCGGCAGACAATTCTATGAGTTCAAAACTGATGGCGAGAAGTTTGGTTCCTTGTCATTAAATACAGTAATTAGATATTTTGTATGGATAGCATCATTTTATTGTTCTTTTCCAGAACAAATCGAATCGTTCCCTACCGTGTTGATTTTGACAGCTAACGAATGAAATCAGGACTGAACCACGTTGGTCCCTGGGGAATCAACTTTATTTTATGAAGTTAAAATTATAATTAGTTTTCAAAAATGAAGCAAGAATTGTGTGAAAAGTAAAGTACACTGTGCGCTGAACCAAATGCAGTTGGTAATGTTCCTGTTTTCAATATTTTTATTTATTTATTGACGAAGTTACATTTGGTAGAACCACACTTCTGAACTTTGCAGAATCCATGCTATGGCAGCGTTTCAGTACCAAGAACAGCTCCCTTCAAATTGAAGCATAATGCATTATTGAAAGGCTATATCAAACAGCTCTTGGGTGCAGCCTCTCGGAGCTGGGTCGAGATGAAGTCTGACTGTCTGACTGCACAAAAGCCTCTAATATGTTAATGGCCGTAGGGGATGCCTAAGGTACCATCTCAAGCTGCTTCGCACACCATATGTCAGGCCGTTAGCCACATGGATCTATTAATCAAAATAAGAAATACACACGAGTTTGACACTGTGCTACCGCCGCCAATACTTCAACCAGTATCGTGGTAAATTCAGATGTTTTCATACTAGGGAAGGAAATATAAGGGAGACAAATAAGCAATAAATATGAACTAGAATTTGAAAGGATATTGCAAATAAAGTTAAATAGTTCTCAAAAAGAATACTTCAGTGTCAGGATGTGTCAATCCGCGTTGCAGTTTGAGACTTTTATTACATCATTGGTACTTCTCACATTATCCCCCTTACAGGTGAAATGCATTCCTTGCTGCATTTGGCAAGTTGTTAGCTAACCAGGAAAACTAGCACAAGTTCATACTAGGAAAAATGAAACGTTATTTATATCACAAACGAAAGAGGCGGGGACGCACTCACATTTTTGTTTCGTCATATACTTTGCGTATTACTATGAAAAAGTAAAATAAAAATAAACGATGGCTGCAGCAATTCTAAAGAATCAAAGATTTAGTTCGTGGCGGTTTAAATAGAAATCAAAGCATAAAAATCGGTAACTTTAAAAAAAATCTAAATATACTATCCAGTTCTGCTACATAGAGTAAGGTTAACGCAGGTGCTGAAAGCAAATACGAGAATGACTACTGTTGATGCCGCAGTGGTATATGTTCATTTAGGCAGGATGGCTCAGAAGGTTCATACTCTCGAAATTATTATCCCTGGCTAAATGGGGCCCATTCTATTTGCCAGAACATGGAGACTGTTCATGCGGATAGGGCTGATCAGTAGTTATTTCACAGAAAAAGTTGCCTCCCAGCCCAGTACAATGATGTGGTAAACCAATGCCCCCCTGCATGTTTGTGATAGGTCAGAGGGCATAAAACGTTAACAGTTTCCACCGTAGAAAATCAGACGAGTTTCCTCGTTATTATTGTACTTTTCACAACGAATGTAACTCGGAGTATTCCATGATGAAAGGTCATAGGTTTAATGGGAAATACTTGCATTACACGATGTTTCAATCAACGAATGGCTGACTGCACTACGGTCGGTGTCGGTGAACCCATCTTTCGGTGTGTGTGTGTGCGTGTGTGTGTCTCTGCGTGCGTGCGTGCGCAAGCGTTTGTGTACGTATGCAAAGCCGGACTCTTGCAGCAGTGCCACTACAGCTGCCAAGGTTGTGAGTACTACTATATAACATAAATCGTAGATTTTACATACGTAGATAAACCGTAGCTGTCAACGAATCAGGGACAAATGTCAGCAAAACAAGGAAAAAATCCAGAAATAACCAGTGACAGTCAAGGCCACTTTTATATTATTAGTACTGTTAACCCCAGACATTGACAGAATAAGAGAATGTGAACTAATATACATTTTCTGAAGGAAAAGAAGTCAACAATTCTAATTGTTGTCATTATTAAGTGTGATTCGCCACTTCCAAAAGTCACCACTTTTAAGGGGAATTAAAAGGGACATAGCTAAAATTTTAAACTAAATAGGGATATCCGTGAAAATCAGGGAAAGTTGAGAGATATAAGTTAAACCGATTTGTAAGTCATAGTAGCTCCACCAACGAACTGCTGGATAAAAAATTATTGCAGCTATTGTAATATGTAGTTAGTTTGACTATGTTATTAGCGGTCAAGGTTTCATCTTCAGGCACTAACAACCTTCACACACCTTAATGTATAGCTCACACAATGCATACGTTGGGGGTACTATTTCTCCGTCATTTGAAACATAGCTGACCTTCACGTAGCCTGGAGTTATAATCCAGGACCTATACGAACTCAAAATGTTCAAAGAAGGGTTGGGACATTTTTTCCGCCAAGCATATTGCCTCATTTTGGGAGAAGTGATCAATATTTACAGGGGCGGTATCTGTATTAAGAGCAGATAAATCATGCTTAGCTGCTTACTCTTATTCTTAAGTGACTGAATTATCGAAAGACAAGTATTTTAGACTTTTTTCTTGCAACTTTGTAATCGAGTAGTTTGATCACACTAAGTAGCCCTTTAAATAAGTTAACATGCAGGAATGGAAAACATATATAAACGCACGTTTTTATATTTGTATCTATCTGTGTGTGTGATAATTATATATATATATATATATATATATATATATATATATATATACACACATATATATATATATATATATATATATACACACACACACCCACACCCACACCCACACACACAAAACACACACACACTATTAGAATAATATACATAACCTGTATGTATATATTGCAGTTCTACAGGTTATCTTATGTTAAAGGTTTAATTAGTGTGGTCAAACAGCTAGACTCTGAAGCTGCAAGAAATAAGTCTAAAATATCTGTCTTTTGATACGCGTGGTTAGAAATTTAGAAAAATTATGTAGTTATGAAAATGGTATTTATTGAGGGCTCCCCCAACTTATCCTGAATATTAGAAAACAATATTAGCCCCCCGTTGCTTTTAAAATTTGCCTATATGTCTCGCTTTACGTCTCGAAAATCTCGTGACTTGATTCCTTATTCCTTTAGGCTAGACGTCAGTGCAGTAATTAAACCAGCAAAGGGATGTAAATAAAATGAAATTGGTTTCATGACAGATGAGCTGAAGAGGGCTCTCTTCTGAATCGGGACAGACGAACAATTATTTCCATGCCAGCCTGAATGAGGTGCACAGCTGAATCTCTTCGGTTCCGGGATTTATTTGTTCGACAAAGAGAGCTGAGCATCCACTCAACGAGTTTTTTTGAGTCCTAAAAAAGTTCTGATCTCAACAACTAATGCTTCAGTTGGTATTGACAATGAACGCCTATTGTGTTAATATTACAATAGGCACTGGGGAATATATGTAGGTAAAGTTGTACTGGTTATACAGCACTTCTATTCTGTGTACTATCTGAAAGAGAACTGCAAAATAAAATGATATACGGGGCTGTGAGAATTTTTCTAGGCAAATAATATATAGCGTACAGTAATTAAACTAAGAAATATTCAACAGCCGCTACAGCTTATAACCCAGTCAAAAAAAAAAAAACGCATCCTTGTCATTCTTGAAAAACTCGGGTAAGAATCACGTCTATCTTCTAAACTAAACTGTTGGAGGTATATGGAACATACGTGATGATATTAAAAGTGGGGACAAAACGAGGTCTAATTTACGATTTTAAAAATAACCTACGCCGTCTTTTAAAAACCGCATTTAGAAAAACAAGCAATATAACACTAAACATTATAAAACATTCTGATTTACAGACTGGGCGGTGGTAATGCTGGTGGGACGTTATAACAGGTTAAACTATTATTAAAAAACATTGCAATATGTTTGCTGTAGCACGTCTAATGATGAATGAAAACCACTTCATTCGGTTCAGCAGACGTACACATAATCAATGGATTGTACCCTCCTATTATTATCTTGTTGAAGTACATCGAGGTCATTGAGTTTAGTCACCAGTGTTTTTAACTAAGTTGTGCATCCTGCTCTTAGGTATCATACAAATGAGAACGATAGTCTTTCCAAATCATGAAAAAATGAAACTGAAATTGTCCTTCTAATCTTACTACAATATAATTGGAGTAACCTGTAAAAGAAAATGTCAGAAGTGTGAAATGGCAGATTCTGGAAAATCATCATTCATTTCCTGCTGCTGTTTGCTCAGTAATCTTTACCATCCCCACTAAATCTTGGTGCAGTAATGTAGCTCGGGTTGTTGTTGACTCAGCGTCAGAATTCAATCACTGGGGGTTTTGCATCAGCCAGGCTACTTATTTGTCTAATAAATCCGTCATTTTGTAAGAAAAATATTTGAGCAGCCGCACTTGACCTCTTGGTATCCACAACTCACATTTATTCCAGTCAGTTTGCAAATGCAAAATTGAGATGATCATTTAATGCCCGAGGTGGTGAGATGACTTCTGATTGGATTTTGATGGAAATGTCTATTTTCAAATCAGTTTGATTAAAATGTAAATGCAGTAAAATTTACGAATTCCACCCTGGAACAATGACTGCAAAAAGTTTTGTGCTAAGGCAGTGTTCATCCTTTACTCCAAAGTATCTTACTGTAAATAATTTAACACACACGTAAGCACGCATGTACACACACTGAAGTCAATGAAGCAATGTAACTGATTATATTTTAAATCTTAAATAGCGTCTTTTTTGGGGTGGGGAGTATCACTGCAAGTTTAGAACCATATTTGTGTATCAGTTCGTACACACTCGGTACAAGTGTTTTCAGTTCTTGAGCGCGATACCATCTGTGTCATTAAATGCTATAATAGAAACATTTCCTTAATCTGCCTTCTTTCTTTTTTTAATTGGCTAGTAGCGCAACTATTATTTGGTGACATATCAAAACATTTTAGGCACGTAAAAGGCAACGAACCACTCTTCGGTTTTAATAATGATAATAATATTTCGTAATAATGATAATAAACGCAACTTAGCTGTCTTCTTTCAAGTACATAGTATTTTACTCCTTCAGAATTTCACTTAACAATATGAAAATAGGGAAAATGTACTAGTAATGCGAGATGAACTACTACAACTCTATTGCCAAAAATATGCCAAGCTATGTAAAAAGGCGTTAAACGCATTGTTGCAGCAGATAGCACATCCTACCATAGTGTGCCCATCCCGATTTTCCGATTTTTCTTCTTTCTTTCTTTCTTCTTTCTTTCTTTCTTTCTTTCTTTCTTTCTTTCTTTCTTTCTTTCTTTCTTTCGTTTTCTTTTTTATCTTATGAAAAATAATTTGTTGTGACCGTTACATCTTGATTTGGGCCATATAAAGTAATGCCCGATATCCGCTTCCAAGGACTGTAGACATTTAACAGGAAAGGGAGGGAGGGAGGTGAACCTGAAAAGGGGTGGGGGGTGGGGGGTGGGGGGCAAGTAGTAATGAATAGCAAGGGTCTGTTACGTTAAATGTTGACCTCGGTAATGAAAAGCTTGTACCTCTTGGTAAACGGGCTGGCACTTTACAAATGTTATCCAGGCTATAATTTTAACTCCACACTCAGCTATATTCGTAATATCACGTGCATCAGTCTGTTACTTCAAGTATCCGTGACAAATCTTAAATTAATTTCAGGAACTTTTTAAACATTTAAATAAAGTTTTCATTCGTTTACAAAAATAAGTTGTAAACATACCTCTTAAGCGTACCTCATTATGAGGAATGTTCCTCATTTGGGGTCTTAAAAAGTTCATGTTCCTCAAAGTTCCACATTGAAAGGGTCTGTCACACATTAAGGGTTAGCAAAATTGTTAACAGATACCATGATAAATAGAACCGAAGCGTATGAATCCACTTAATTATTGCATAAGTAAAATACCACATTTAACCAGCCTATGATCTTCCTAGCTGAAGTTGTTAATAAGCTGTTAGTAAGTGTTCCACATTTCGTCCATTTCTTCCATATGACGAGAGGTAGTGTTCCTCATTTTGGAGTTGGAAGGTTGAGAGGTAGGGTTGTAAACCTCTGAAGCTTTTATACGGAGAGCAGCTTATGTACGTCGTGTATCTTTGCATTATATGCAGCGACTTGTACGATTAAAAGGCAATGCAATATCGTAAACATTTTACTCTTTTTTTTTTTTTTGTTTCAGTTAACTACTATAAGCGGTTATACAGGTTTCCTCAGTTCCTGCCATCTGACACATATGCATTGACCTCATCTCTGTGTTCTGAAATAATCTTTTTCATTCAGTACTGTTATCAAATGTGCATGTCTATGCAACGCATATTACTGTCTCAGTTCACTGGACTTTGAATCACATTTTTGCTGTTTCGTAGCATCTCGGTTACTACTAACCTGCGGACCTGATGTTGTTGATGTAATTCAACGTTTTGTAATTCAACGTTTCTGGGATGTTTATTTCTGCGATTTCAGGAACTTCTCATTTTTACAACTCGAGAACAATTGAAACAAATTGCACACACAGATACTAGCAATCCAACATTCTCCTACATAACCCCTTGAACTATATCCTTCACTTGGAATCAAATAACGGGAATCGGGATGTGGATTAATACGGAGTTTCTGAAAACAAGAAATGTTTTCTTGGAAGAATTTGCACAGTTCTTAAACAATGTATGATACAAAGACAGACAAGTTTTGAAGAGACAAAACCAAATAAAAAAAATCACATATAAACACTAACTGTAAGCAAATCATTGTATACACACTTGGAGGCCGTCTTCTTTTAGTATCTCCATGAACATGTTAATTTGCAGGGACACTGATTTTTCATTTTTAGAAAACTATCAGTAAATTCCGAATTTGCACTGTTTGAGTGTTGGGAAAACAGGGAACTTTCATGGAATGTAATATTTTAGGTCTGAGCACCCATTCACCGCAGCCTGCATTTCTTCTCATATTTGGTAATTACGTAACTGTCGGTGCGTTTGCTTATTGAGCATTCCTTGCCTAGAGTCTGCTTTAATTTTACACACACACACACACACACACACACACACACACACACACACACACACACACACACACACACTGTAAAAGGAAGGGATATATATATATATGTATATGTATATATATATATATATATATATATATATATATAGTTATATATGTATATGTATATATATATATATATATATATATACACGAGTGAGGGAGATAGATGCAGAAGAAAATTATAATGAAATCACAGTAACGTCTAGAGATTATTCTAAAAAAAATTACAGGATTTCAACGACTGAAAGTGGAATTTCAGACATTTGAGAACCATACTGTGAGTTGTAGTTTCTCGTGTAGAGGGTTTGATTCCCTTAGCTGTTATTTGTCTTCTGTGTGATCTTCAGCAGCAAGTCACTTACCAGACATTGTTCCCTGGTCGCCACGGGAAAAAAAAACTGTCATATGAACGTACCTGATTAACAACTATTTATTATTATTATTATTATTATTATTATTATTATATTATTTAGTAGTGAACTGAATTGGGTGCCTTCTGTGCGGAGTCTGCATGTTTTCCCTGTGGTCGCGTGGGTTTCTTCCGGGTGCTCCGGTTTCCTCCCACATCTCAAAGACATGCTGTAGTTGGATTGGATACTCCAAATTGGCACTAGGTGTGAGAGTGTGCGTGTGTGCCTTCCGTGGAAGGTTGGGCGCCGGGCTGGCAACTCGACACCGTAAAACTCCACTGCCAATCATGAGTGGACAGGTGATCCGCTGTGGCGACCCCTAACTGAAAAAAGCCGAAAGTAGAAGTAGAGAACCGAATTATTTTACCTCCTGGATTGGCGGAATAATCGTTAGTAAAAACATTTACTAACTGTACGGTATATTTGCGAAATGCTGATAACAGTGTCAAAAAACAGAAGAACTTACCTTTTCAGGTCGAAGTTCCTTCCTAGCAGTTTCAGTGGACATTACATTAGAGGCTCCAGGCAGATTCTAGTATACGATACGATGTCAGCTTTTCCTTCAACACACACTACAGAAAACGTGGAGAGTACTTGATATGTAGTGTAGTGGCATAATACATTTTCAAGATTTAATGATTAATTACGTATCTGAATGTAGATTATATTAGCGCGGACTTCTTTTTCAAAACCCTTGTTATTTTTAACTAGAGATGCAACAGGAACAGCTTTCTTTTGACTAATTGTGCTAAACTGGTTAAAGTAAGAGACCCTTAGATTTGTAGCTTGCTATTTTAGTGACTTGTGCATAGCCTTAAAATGCAATATAAAACAATTCAAAAGTAAGTTTGCATGCAACAGTTGATCCCTCCCCTTTCTCCCTTCAGGAACAGGTGTTGCAAGTTTCCCTCCTGGAAGCTCTAGCAGAACAGAAATATGGTATGGCACAGGTGAGCCGTATTATGCGGACATTCCATCCGTTAGTTAGATGAATATATCAAAAGCAAGACTCTGAAACGATCGGGAAAAGAAAAAAGGCCATTCATCTATTAGACCACTCTCATCCGAATATCTCAGCAGAAGAGGCAAAGTCTGATTATATTTTCCGCAGTTTTAAAGGCCCAAGTACAAAATGCATTCAGATAAATAGGAATGCGATAGAATGATGTTGGCAGCAGGATAGTGGAAATTGGGATGGGGGTGGGGTCTGGTTCAGGATACTGAGGAGATGATCTTTGAAGCAAATTTCCACCCCTGTAGTTACAAATTCACTACTGTATAATGCACCATTTTAATTGGTGGGAAAAGGTATCAGAAGATGCTGAGGTAAACATATTTGTATAAGAAACATACTGGCTGAAAAAAAATTTACTTGAAAACATTAAAAACATTATTTTCTTAGGATGGAATAAAAACAGCTGCAATATGAGTGCCAACTGAAATTAAATGCCAATCAAACGCCAACTGCTGGATTAATCAGAATGCAAAGTAAATGCTAATCAGTGAATCTCCACCTATGTTCGAAGAGCAGGACTAGGAAGGACCACCAAACAGGCTAACAGATCACCATTCACCTCACAGATGTATGCAGTTCCTCTGAAAACTAATTTGGATAGCATCAGTGATTAAGGACATCTGTGAAACCAGCATGCAGGTCCCAGGCATTGCCCCCAGCCTGTCCACTAACCCTTTAGAAAGTGCAGGGTCCACCATTCTGTTTCAGTCACATGCCATCAGGGGTGGCTGAGGCCTGTCTGGCTGAGGTAGGTCATGGTGCATGAGCATATGTCCCTTTCCGTCAAACTTCCCTCATCTACAGTATATGCCTTATCCCTCACTGAGGAAGGCAAAAACTTGAAAAAAAAGTTGGAAAAGACAGGTAGGAAATTTCTTCCTGATCCATAGTATTTGTACCCTTTTGGGCCAGCAGAACCTGAATTGTCTCTAAGTTACTATGTGCTCTTGTTATTTATGAAGAATGGTAGGTAGGGATCTTTCTTGTCAGTTCTGATTATTCCTGCTTCAAAAAGGATTAACCCAGCTAAGCTGGCTTTCTGACACAATCCTTTCACAGTCTCTTTGGACTCTTCCATCGCTGCCTTCCTTACCTACATCCTGTGGTACCAGTCCCCTTTTCTACTCTTGTCCTCCAGCCTGCTAAGCATGCTGTTTCCCTTGATACATTCTCTGGGCTTGGGATATCTTGGCCCACTTCCTTTGTCTTAGGAAAGAAGAAACCATACTCATACCTACCCAGGCATCACAGCCACGCATTTGTTCCAATTAAAATGAAATGCTAGTTAGAAGACAGTTGACTGATTGATCAGAATGTCAGTGTAATATCATTCAGTGAATCACCAAATGCAATAGGCAGGAGATGGAAGGAGTACAAATTAAACAGATAAACCACAGTTATCACATGGAAGTGTTCAGTTCACCTGTAAACCAAATCATTTAAAACCAGTGACTGATGAGATCTGTGAAATCAGATTACAGGTCACACTCATTGATCACATCCTGCCTGCTAATCCAAAAGAGTGTCTAATATTTTACTCCTCCCTCAGGACCCCATACATTTGGCATAGGCAAACTCCCAAGTTTGCCAATTTGAAGGGGAACAGGCTATTAAAGCTTGTGTCCCCCCCACCAAACTCTTCTACAAATTTATCCTCACAAGTGTACTCTTCTGCCATAGAAGGGTGACCCATTCCCCCTCCACAGACCTATCTGTCAACATTTCTGTAAGCTCCCACAGGTCTTGCACAAACATTTTCATACCCAACTCTGACAAGTGGGCTCCATACTATATGTGCAGCTTAGATGTCTTTAGTTTGCACTTGATGTCTGGGTGTTGATCTTGAACTATAATTCCATATGATAACTTCACCAGTTTTCTAACAAACGCATCCATAACAGTCCTTGTCATCTGTACTGTGTTTGTCTTTCTTTCCATTTTCTAGTTTTGCTTCTGCATAGTATCTGACGAAACCAATCTGACTTGTGGCCCATTTTGCAGTATTTGTGCTATTATATTTTCAATTTATTTATTGAGATGTAAGAAAGGATAAGCAGTAAAGTCACACCATCCTATATGCAATATAACAATATCTGGATTTTGTAGGTTCACAGAACAACCCCCAGAATTCCAGGCAGATATCTTCATTGCAATACCCTCATAATCAGCCACTGTACATTGCTTCCTCTTTTTCAGTCCTAGGTTGTTCCACTCCACATCACTAAGCTGCTATCCTGCATGGTATGTAGGCTAATGAATGACAAAGCATCGAAATCTCTCAGAGGCCTGACCAGACATCAGCAGTAATTAATTAATTAATTAATTAATTAATTAATACACTAGTCAGAATTACTGAGACTTGAAGTATCTTTCATATGTATGTGCTTAGCTGCATTATTATAATATCTGTTACCTTAGCATGCACAGAAGATGCTGCCTCAGTTCTGAAAGAGCAGGATGTCAGTCTGCTCATGTATACACTTACACAATTTAAGGCTTTCCTCAAGACCACACTAAAGTGATAAATGGATAAGGGATAGCCATCTGCATGACACAAAATGAAAATCCAAGCTTGGTTTCATGCACATAAACTTTCAGTCTATCCTGATATATACCATTGTGTACCGATTGGGGAAATCTCTCTTCCTTGTTGTTTTTTCTTACTATTTTTAATGTCATTCCAGATGCCATCTGTATCCAGTCTAACACCTCTGGTCCTCAACCCCCCAAAGCAACTTTCTATGGTTGTTATGTGGCACAGTATCTAAAATTCTACAAGCCACATAAAAAGGACAGGATATATGCTGCCCTGAATAACCACATATCATGTGCATTGCTGCATACATCTTCCATTGCTCTCCATAAGTGCATAACATTGTTGGAACCAATGGGCGAGTGCTCACCCCCTGACTTCACTCTATTCTGGCTCATTGTTTTCATTATATTTCTCAGTGTGAATTCTTTGTATTTTGCCATTCATAGGACATCTGGTACCAGTAATTCCTGTAAAATGCACATCAATGCTACCCATAATAGTCCTTCATTTTTAAAAGTAAAAATGAATCATAACATCTGTGTCATAGGCACACAAGATTCAATTCTTCACCCCCTTTTTTTGCTCTTGTTCTCATGAATGGTAAGATGCAATTTGTATATAGTACACCTGCAATAAGATGTATTGTCCATTTTATAATATCCTTGATCAGTTCATGATCAGGTCCCACAGGTGGTCCTGATTCTTGCATGGTTCTGGTCTGTATTTGGTGCCAACTTCTAGAAAACACCCCATACATATATATATGTATTAATCTCAGTCCCCAAAACACAAAGCAAGTGGTTGAGCCTTCTGTCGTTTCCTCAGCCAAAGGTACTACAAATTCCACACAACTCCCCCAGTCCTATGCAGCCTTAACTCACACTCCCCTGACACAGCTGCATGTATGAGTTAAAAGTCATATAAGTAATGAGTAACCACCCTTATCTATGTTCTTTTTGGAACTGCCCATTTTATGAACACGCTCTAAAACATAGCACATGGTACTGCACATCTCATTTCCATGCAGTACTGAACATAGTACCTTTTGTAAAACTTAAAGCCTGAGAGCTTCTGACCTTATTCCTCACTAGGTGAAAGGTGAAAGGTAGATTTTTAGTCATGTGTTCCCTTTCCTTGTTGATTTCATCATGCTCAATGCTTTATTAAATGATATGTATGATACTGAGTTGCCCTCCTTCAAGGCATTAATGATAGATGTCCCTTCTGGGAAGGGCAAGCCTACATTTTCCTATTGCTTTCTTAGGCACTAAGTCCAAAGGAAAGATTTTATTTTATCTAACATTTGTTTACCGGGAAAGTTCAACTTGGAACAAAGCCAATTTTCATCAGAGGCCTGCGAAGAAACGCTCTAGGCACATGTCTTTGTAATGTGGGAGGAAAATGGAGTACCCGGAGAAAACCCACATGAACGCAGGGGGGGACATGCAGACTCCACACAGAAGGCACTCCAGCTGGGAATCAAACTGGAGAACCCCGCACTGTGAGGCAACAATGCTACTGCACCACTGCACCATCCAAATCCTTAAATTGTTGCATGATAGAGTGAAAACATCTCTATGTCCCTACCTAGCTTCCTCACTTTGAGTACATTTTCACTCATCACCTCAAAACATAATTTCATTGTCTAGCTGATTTCAAATTGTCCACCTCAAAATGTTCCTTTTGGCCCCTAAAAAGGTATTGCAAACCCATTTGTAAAAATCAACTAAGGTACTTTTGGTGCTTCTTAATCCTGGTACCTTTTGAAGTATGAGAACACTTTTTTATTCATATTGGAGTAGGCAGTCCCCCTCTCTCAACCTCCATCTCTTTCCTCTCCCTGATCTGTTCCAGTTTTTGAAAGCATGTGGCCCATTACAGGTCAGGCATTTGTGCTGAAACAGACATTGCTCAAGAAAATGCTGTCCATTATTAAACTCGAGGCAGTGAAAGTTATCTTCCCTTTGAAAACCATGCCTTGCCATCTGAAATTTTCTCTGCCTGCTCTTATTTGCCTTATGGTAAAGTCACAATCAGCATGCTTTTAGTTGTGTTACTTTATGTGTTGATGTTGCAGGGCTCAAAGCTGTATTATGAATTCTGACAATTGCTAAATATTCTTTCTATGTTCCTTAGTGAGGAAAAGAAGTAGTCTCTTCTACCACTGCACATATCATTCCTAAGCAGTCTTCCAGTGAATGTTTACATCAAAGTTTGCATACCCCTCAAATATGACAATTTTGCAACTGGAACTCAGCCAACTACTGATTAAAAAAAACACTTCCATAGTGGTTAAAAACTTAAAAAAACAAAACAAAACAAAATGGAGGGGGTGGGGAAATAAATACTGTAAAAATAAATGGAATAAAAATGTATCTAAAAAACGTTAAACATTATAAAGTTGTTTATATATGTTTTTCACTCATCATTTTCACCAATATTTGTTCTGTCTTTAATCTTAAATTTGCCATTGATGCATTTACAGTATTCAAAAAGATAACATTGAGATATGCACATTTAAAAAAAATCAGCAGTGATGCTAAAACACCAAAGAACAATAACCATTATGCAATAACATTAATACAAGATTATGTTCATAGGATCATAGGAAGTTACTAGGCTATTGGCCCTGAGGCCCTTACAAGCTTAGCCAAGAATTTAGCCCATGTTCCAACAAGTCAGCACCCTATGCCACTGTCAGGCAGGGACACAGGTGGAATCCCAGGAGTGTATTTTCTGTTCCCCATCCAGTTATCCAGGTTGCACTTAAAAAGGTTTAATGAGGTACTCTGTTTTACATGGAGAGGGAGTCTATTCCACAAAAGGGGGAGTCTCTGGGACACAAATCTGTCCCACCCACAAGTCCTATTGATGTCACAGATCAGGTGGGGTCTGAGATTGCTTTCTATGCCAGACAGAGGTTACCTCTTAGAAGTCTGTAGGAGACTGAGTAGAAGGACAGGGCGTTTAGTCTATCTGTGTAGGGTAGCTGTTTGAGGCCTTGGATTCTCCAGGTGAGGAACCTCTGTGGTCTCTCCAGCTGCTGCACATGCTTTGTGAGGTACATTCTGAAAGGGCCATTGTACTCAATAATGGGTCTTATAAGGAAATAATACAGGGATATTATGACCACCTTGTCCCTGGAGGAGATATACTTACCAATGAGGTGAGCCATGTAGAAAGCTTTCTGTACAACGGAGGCAATATGATGGTCAAAAGTCAGTTTGCTATCAACCTGGTTTCCCAAGTCCCTCACGACTGATTGCATGCTTAGTGCCTTATTATCAATGTGATAATTTATGGGGAAGTCATTCTCCCCAAAAGGGATGATGATGCATTTTTTGGCATTCAGTTTGAGGCCATGTTTCTGGCACCAGTCATTTGTTTGGGTGAGAACCTCTTGGAGGATGTCCACATCACTAGGGGAATTGGTGACAGCACCCAGGTTACAGTCATCTGTAAACTTGGTCAGCCATAGCCCACTAGATTTGGCGTGCACGTCTGAGAAGTATGTCCCAAACAGCAGAGGCCCAAAGACCAATCCCTGGGGTACACGGCTTGTTACAGGTCTACTACTTGAGGTGGATCCCCCTGTTTTGACTAGGTTGGTTCTGTTAGTGAGCCAGTTTGCTACCCATCTGGTAACATATGAATTGATGCCTAGTTGAGAGAGTTTATCTATTATACCTGAGTAGGGAATAGTATCGAAGGCTTTGGCCAGGTCAAGGTAGGCAGTGTGCACCATCTTCCCATTGTCATTGGCCTTGGTGACTGTCTCAAAGAAGTCGACCAAATTTAACAGGCGTGACCTCCCTCTGACAAAACTAAACTGTGTAAGATCAAATGTCTGGAGGTTGCCAATGTCCTTGTTAATGAGGTCCATGATAATCTACTCCATGGCCTTGCAGATCAGGCTAGTTAGGCTGATGGGTCTATAATTTCCTGGATCAGTGGATGCTCCACCTTTGTGCAAAGGGATGACAGTAGCTGTTTTCCACTTGGCTGGGATGAAGCCGGTACTCAGGCTTTGTTTGAATAGGGTGCCTAATGGTGCTGCAAGTTCATGCCTGAGTTCATGTAGGATGCAGCCTGGGATGTTATTGGGTCCCATGGAGGCTGTATTTTTTGCCTTTGAGAGGGCAGTGATGACTTGCTCCCTAAGAGATAAGGGGAGGGGGGAAGGTACTGGGGATGTCCTGTTTTACTAATGAGGGGGACAAAGGAGTGGAGGTTTCACTGAACCTGTCTGCTAGCAGTTTGGTTATATCTACAGTGCTTGTGTATGTGGTGTCCTTGACCATCAGTTCTGAGCAGATCCAGGTGCATCCCTTGAGATTGCAGACATATGTGAAGAAGGCCTTATGATTGTCTTTAGTAGATGTGGCCAGTTTCGACTCAATGTTTGCTTTGGAGGATTTCACTAGTGCTCTTATTTGCTTGTTCAGGCTAAGGAGAGATTGCTTCCAATTAGGCACCTGCTCCTTCTTGGTCCTGGACATCAATTTATTCCTTTTATTATAGAGTTTATTTATTGTAGATGTCCACCAGACAAGTTTAATCTTCCTTGAGGAGGATTATTTCATCCTGTCTGGTATTCCTGATTCCATGCATCATATAGTACATTGGTGTAGGTTTGGACATATGTGCCAGTTCCTATGGAGAGGGAGGGGTCTGTGAAGCTGTTTATACCTTCCCTCAGGAGGTTGTAATCAGATTTGGAGAAGTTCTTTTGTTTGACCCTAGTTGGGGGGGGGGGGGGTTGGGGTCAGGAGAGATGGTGACTTCAAAAGTGATTGCTTTGTGGTCAGATCTTACCAAGGATGATGACACTGTAGGGATGCTGCAGTGGTTACTCATGTTGGTTAATGTCAAGTCCAAGATATTTTCACCTCTTGTGGGGGTGTCAACCAACTTGCCCAAGGCATTTGCATTGAAGAAATCAAGGAATCTCTGGGCATTTGTGTTTTGGCATGATATTTCTTCCCACCTATGGTTAGATAGTTAAAGTCGCACAGGATCAGGGTAAAGGGTTGAATCTTGATATATTCAAAGAGGACCAGATAGGTAGAGTAGGCATCTTGAATGGCAGAGGTAATAGCCTTTGCCAGGAGCCTGAAGCCCAAAAGAGACAGATGCAGGCCATCTCTGGCAAAGCATCGTGGTTTGTCAGTCATGTCATCCCAGACTGTCAGGTACTGGATCTCCTTGGAATGACACCAGAAACTAAGCCAATTGTTAAAGTCAATTATTTTCTGTTTGTATTGAGGCATCAAGCCGGAAGACAGTTTTTATTGAGGCATCATTCTTGATGACAGTAGAATGCTGCTTAAGGCTAGGAACATACCTGCCTGGGACACATAATCAGCGAGCTTGATCGTGTCTCTCTTCATATAGTCCAGGGAAGTACATCTCCAGTCATTCACTCCAACATGGACTATGACAGAGTCATAACAGTACCTGTTGAGAGACATGAGTGCATTGGTGGTATGGCGGATTCTGGTACCCGAGAAACAACTAACCTTGACTTTCTCCTTATCCAGCCTGGTGAGGGGCACATACATGTGTCTCACAATGGAGTCTCCTATGAATAATATGTTGGGTTTATGTTTAGGCCTTAGTGGCTGTGAGACACAGGTGTGTGGACTATGTGTGGTGTGTGGTGTCGTGGGCACTGGAGTTCGCATGTGTTTATGGTTCGGAGGTCTCTTATGTTTGGGTATACTTTTGTTGATGACCTCCACATATGTGGGGGTGTGTTGTGTAGGTGTGGGTGGTGTATGACATGTGGTGTTTATGTTGTTAACCTTCTCAGTGCCAGAGATACTGGTTTATGGGGGAGAGAGGAATGACACTAGGTGCTTGATGTAATTGCATCTCTCACAAATTGTTTCCTAGGTAGTAGGAGTAGAGGGTTGTCCATGTACATAAGGCAGTTGCTACACTGTCTCAGGATGCCCATATCAGCCAGACTGGCAGGAGAAAATCTAGGAAATTGTCCATCCATATTTGTCAGAAACTGAAAGAGCTAGGAGGGGTAAGAGAGGAAGATCTAAGAGTAGTGCTACTAGATGGTAACACAAGTGCTAGTAAGGGACAATTTGTTGCTGGAATACCTCAAAGAGCATTAAAAACCATGCAGCTGAAACTCTGGATGCAGTAGACATGTATCTAGACTATGCTACTCAATTTTAAGGTTAAGAAACAGTAAAAAAAAAACTCACAATGAAGCACAGATTAATCACTTATAGTCAAAAGAACAGACTGCAAGTTGTGGATTGTGCTGTTACATACTCTCTCAGACTGTGTCTGTTCACTCTTGCTTCTGCCTTTTAACTAGATCCTTCAATCATGCTTGTGTTACATTATAACTCATGCCCTAATCATGTTTTAATAGTATATTTGAGGCTTGAAATGAACAATGGACAAACCTAGGAGAATTGATTATGGCTATATTTACTAGCGGGCACAAGAAGCTTTGAAATAACAACTTGAAAATTAATGGTGATACTACATACCTAGACCTGCTTATTACAGAAAACCAGTCATGTCTTTTTTAAGTCACACAGTAATATTCTGTGTGGGGTGCTATAGGGATAATGCAACCAGTTCTGTTTTGTAAAGTTTGCAGTTATATTCACCATTGAAGCTTGTATGAGTGTTGCTAGTCCATAATATTTGATATGTGGAATGGATATACTTCACTTATGGCAGCCTTAGCTTAATGGGATATGAAGCCTAAAATAAAAGGCAAATATAGATGGGAATAAATCCCAGTTATTAAGAATTTGCAAATTGTAGCTGTTTTGATTGCAGAGTTGTTTATAGATGTTATATGTAGTCTTTTGACTGTACCATATAAACATAACCTGGCTTTATCTGCATTCAAAAATGTTGCTTAGGTAAGAGACATTTCATTATAATTTTTTTGTTGTTTTGCAATTGTAAACTAATAGTTTAGCATTCAGGAGTAAAATGCAGAAAGATAATGTCATCCACGTAATGGATGTCCTATAGTTTAGGGCAGCCAGCAGTCTGAGAGGCTTAGACAGGAAAAGAGAAATATTTGTAACATTGCTCTGTACCATGAGCAGTGCAATAAATGTTCATCTTCTACAATGAAACTATGACATTACTTTATATCATGTTATAATCCCATCCCTAAGTGATGCAGACAGCATTAAAAACTTCATATAAACTATTAGGATGTAAATATGAAATGGTACCAAAGTATTATGTGCAGCACACATGACACTATAGATATGAACAGTCGACCAGTTAGGAAAAATGAACTTTAACAGACTGTGTTGCATTTCTCCATGGAACATCACTGCAAAGGTCAGGGTGTGAAAAATGAAATTATATTGAATTACTCAGTGTGGCTGGTGTAGTGGTGAAGGCATTCATAAACTCTTATGAAATATGAAACATCTATCATTCAATAATTAATTCATTCTTTGATTATCCACTTTATACATTTGAGAACTGTGCATGATTTGTCGTACATCAGGGTGCCCAGTGGATGGCAGTCAATCAGAGGAAGCACACACACACACACACACACACACACACACACACACACACACACACACACACACACACACACACACACACACACACACACACACCACAGCATACATAGCTATGATCAATTTGGAGGATCACTGATTCAGCTATGGGCATGTTTTTTGGATGGGGGAGGAAACTGCAGTGCTTGCCAAACATTTATGTGGTCATGGGGTGGGAGTATACAAACTCTGCATAAAGGAATTGCAACCAAGACGAGAGCCAGAGAATCAAACAGTGGCTATCACTGCACCACTGTGTCACAAAAAATCTTATCATGTTTTATTAATATCTATGGAATGCTAGGAATACTATCCTGTTTTCATTATTGTTTACATATCAAAGTGAAAAAATACTGAGGGATATCATTAAAAAATAACATCATTGTAATTTAACACTATCAATTATTTGCAGATATAAGGGGAAGACATGAAGGCAGTAAAGATTTTATTTTCCTAGGCTCACATATCACTGCAGATGATGATTCTAACAGTGACATTAGTGCTTGCTTTTTGAAGGAAAACTATGGCAAATCTGGGGAACGTTGCAAAGACATCACTTTGTCAACAGAAGTCCATATTGTCAGAGCTATTGTTTTCCTACTAATAACATATGGCTGCATGAGTTGGGGTATAAGTAAGGCTGTGCAAAGGAAAGTTGATGCTTTTGAACTGTGCTGCTTGATAAACTTCTGTGAATTGCATGGACTGCAAGAAGATCAAATCAGTTAATACCCAGGGAAATAAGTGCAGAGTGATCACTGGAAAGTCTGATAGTAAAACTGAAGCTCAAATACTTTAGATACATACTGCAAAGACAGGATTCACTAGGAAAACACTGATACCAGCAAACACTGATGGGAAAAGCAAAGAAGAAATATAGGTAGACAGCATTATTGAAATAATCATTATAAATTTGTAAGAACTTAAAAAAGCTGTTGTTACAGACAGACCTGGTATGCTAAAGTTCCTGAGGTCATGAAGAGTCAGACTTAATAACAAATATTAACAAAGAATTTGAAGGGCCAGTTTCTGATAAAGAAAATTACAGCCAACTTGTGTATGTAGGGAATATTGTACTGCAGATATCAAGAGTTTTCTGTGAGTTATTAGAGAATATAAAATATGCCTAATTTAATGCCTGATATCATATTTCTACAGCCATTTGGGGAAATGTGGGTGAAATAAAGGTGCACAGTGTTAAAAATGTAGATCCTTACTTAAGTCACTAGTTTTAAATGCACGTGATGTTTGCATATTTCATAAATACAATGAAAACTGTATAGCTTGTAAAGTTCTATATGTCATAAGAGAAACATTTAAATAATTTTTATGTTTCTGTCAGTACCTTCTAGTACTGTAAGAATATGGGCATTTAAATCTGGATAAACAAAAGTGTTGCTGATACTGTATGTCTAATTAGGAAGGCTGCTGAAATAATAATATATATGTGTGGAACATTTTGTAGAATAAGTATTTGTCAGTGATGAATGTTGCCTTGCAAAGCACTGGCAATATGTTATAAGTATGTAGTGGCAGTGAATATAGCAATAACCCACGCCTGGGTGTGGGTAATGCTGGATTTACCCACGGTTGGCGTGGTCCCCGAGGGACCAAACAAAGCCAACCATGGGTAAATACAGCATTACCCACACCCAGAAGTGGGTTATTGCTATTATACCATGACATTATTTAAGAAAATAAACTATTACTTTTCTTAAATAATGGCATAGTATAATGCCTGTTTGCTGCCCTTCCACAGATGTCTGGCATCCGCGGCAGTTCTGATGTACTGCGCGCCTGCGCAGTACATCAGAGCTGTGGGCAAAAGCAACGGAGAAAGCAAGATCTCCGTTGCTTTTTATAGCTATGTTAAATGGGTTTAACATAGCGAGACAGCTTTAAAATAAGCAATGGAGATGTCCGTTGCTTATTTTAAACTGTCTCGCTATGTTAAACTCATTTAACATAGAACACTAAAAAGCAACAGAGATCTTGCTTTCTCTGTTGCTTTTTTTTTAAAACACTGTCTCGCTATGTTAAATGGGTTTAACATAGCGAGACAGCTTTAAAATAAGCAACGGAGATCTCCGTTTTATTTTAAAGCTGTCTCGCTATGTTAAACCCATTTAACATAGCTAAACAGTTTAAAACCGAGTTATACTAATGGAAAAAAGTCCGGGCGACCGGACCTTTTTCCATTAGTATAACTCGATTTACAACAGGTACGCTGGCCAATCAGCGTGCACGTTTTGGAATAATAATGGAGGGTCATGGTATAATGCTGTATATGTTTGGTCAGATTGCAGGCATGCACACACACACACACACACACACACACACACACACACACACACACACACACACACACACACACACACACACATTAGAGAGGCCCTCTGCTCAGACATTGCTAGAATCACAGAAGTTGTCATGCTGGGGGATTCCTAGCTAGAAGGAAAAGATCCTAAGGAGAAAGCTCCATACCATCTGCCCAGAGGCACTTGTTGACCCAGCAGCATATTTGTGCTGTTTTCCTCCTAAAATGTGCAACTTCCTGACAAAATGTTATGGACTGCAGTGACTAAATGATGAAAACATGTGAGTTACAGACTTTATAACCTTCAGAAAATGCTTGCTAATACAAAAGCTGTTATGGCAGCAACTTTTAAGTATATACGACCAATTTTAAAAATTAGTTCCAGAATATGGGTGTTTGTCTCTGATTCTTCAGCTACGAAGTTGGGGGGTTATGGGGGTACATTGGGTAGTACTGTGAGGTTCTCACAACTGTAAGCAGAAATACACTTCCTGGTCATTGCTTATGTATTTCTTTATTTATCTGACTGCATGCAAACAGCTGATGTGTCTGCAGTCATATAAGGGGCTGTAATTGATGGCCTCATCTGTGTGTATGTGTGTGTGTGTGTGTGTGTGTGTGTGTGTGTGTGTGTGTGTGTGTGTGTGTGTGTGTGTGTGTGTGTGTGTGTGTGTATGTGTCTGTGTGTATCTATAAATACTTGGTTCCTGCATCCCAGAATAGTTATGTTGTAAAGGAAGGAATCAGTTCTATTAAACACAATTATCATCATCGTATGAGCCATGTTCTTTGAGTATGATCCTTGGTTTCCTTGTTTTGCTGATTGCTGGACTGTGTGTTTATTATCTGGTTGTGAATAAGGTAGGCAGGATGAAGTATGTAAGTTTAATGTTAATATTTTAACTATGAATCGTTTTTAATTTTATCTTTTTTGCAGGCACACAAGAGTGAAATGCGCCATGTTTGGTCTGCAAGAGTTTATCTGGGACTTCATGTAGATGAGTAAGGCTGTGAACTGCTTCCTGTATTGTAAGATTTGATTCCTCAGCTTTTGTCTTCTGTGTTACTCAAGTTGTTTCAATATACAGTTCTCCTTCGCTGTTCCTGAAAAAGTATGCTTGTATTCAGTGGGCTGTTTCAGTCTGTTAGCAAATACATTTCACATTTCCCTTTTGAATTCCTGCACCTTTCACATAGCCACTAATTCGTGCTTCACCATGTGATCTTTGATTATGAATACCAGCAGATTTCTTGTAGTTTAATGGTTGCCAGCTGCATTTTTTTTTTTAAAAAATGTGAGTGCCATAGGAAGGAAAGTTTACTGTTCCTCATGCTAAGTTTGTTGTCAATGTGAGAGTTTTATTTTGTTTTGTTTAGCAAAGGTCTGCCATTGTTTTCACTGTGCAATTTGTAATAAGCATTCCTAATGAAATCCAAATCTCTGTGATCATTGTAAAAATAAAAAAAAGAAAATAGCATGCATACCAACGAGTTTGAACTGTGTTTTATGGTAATTGGGGAGATACAGCCAAGTAATGGGATACTGGTATAGCTGGGGGGAGGGCCCACACCATTGCCTGCCTAGGAGCCCATTTAACCATCATCTGGCTCTGATGGCACTTCAGTCACATCAGCACCTTTAGCCAATACAGATAACAAACTAGCATAAAACACCAAAAACAGATGTGATGGTTGCCTCCAAAACTTTTCTTTTTTAATAGAATAAGTGCTTTTGATTTTATAAAATAAAAGACTTCGTCAGAATAAAGAGAAATGGCACAAATCCATATTTAAAAGGCTCCACAGTGACATGATTATTTGAAATTCCAATACATTAAAGCACCAGATACTTAATTATTAAATACGGATGCTCTAAAAAATAAAAAAAAAAAAACCCATTATGAAACCACCAGCTTCGTTCATTCATACTATTAAATCCACACCTCTCTTGACTTATCTGTATGTACACACAAAAGATAAAAAGAAATCATTAATTATTAATTCTATTTTATATATGCCTTTAATTTAAGCAAACAAGTAATCAATGACATTTCATTTAAGCCTGGCCAGCTAGCTACATTCAAAAAGAGCTGCAAGTATAACTCTCTTTTTTCCAAAAGCAAGGACCATGGCCTCCTCTTGGATTCTGGATTAATTTCTCAATTATAGTACATTTAAAACCATGCTCTGGGTATTCATCGATGTGCTTATATAGTGCACCTTCCCTGAAAAGTAAAGTTTTGCACAAAAATCACGTTCTGGTTTACTGTCTCATGTTTCACTACCAGCTTCTTGAATGCTTTCATTTATTTCATAGATTCCTAGGTTCATAGGTAGGTACTAGGCTATTGCCCCTAGGTCCTATATAGGCCTAGCCAAAAAGGTATCCTGGCTTTCGCCACCCAAGAAAATTATTTTCCTGTACCCCTGTCAAGCAGACCCACAGAAGTGATCCCCAGGTGAATTTCCTATTTCCCATCCAATCATCAAACATTTTCTTGAAGAGTGCTAATTTTAGGATGATCTCTCTCTACCCCAAGTGAATAGGTACTGACCTCTTATTTTCCCTTCCTTCTTTGTGTTGCTATCCCACTATAAATGGTATCCCAGGACAAACGTTAGCATCAGTTGTACTCTTTCTTTGCTTATAGATACTTAGGAATATATGAGTATTGGAACAGTTCTAGGCAAGTGATTTTGGGGACTATAAGATGCCTAGTCATACACACCTTTAATGAGACACACCTGAAAGTCCTTGCCATCCTTATACTGCACATAATAGTGTTCGCTTCTTAAATCAAGCAGGGCCACACATGATAATCCTGGTTTAGATTTCTCTCTACATCGTCTAATAATCAAGGCTAGCCTTAAAGGTAACCAAAATAGTACTTTGTTAGACCAGTAGTGGTAACATTTTCCATAACTTGAAATATGTTGAATATGGAACCTATCTCTGCAGAGAGTCTTGTTTATTTTTTGTGCAGGTTTAGTTCCCTAGTGTAGGTGTTTATAGAGACTTTGGTTTTCTGAAGAAAAACAAGGTGAAATAGGACTGGGTCTTCCATGGTTCAAGGAATGAGACACAGGTCATCTCTGAGCAACTGGTAGGATACTGCTTATATGGGCCATACCAGTCTATCAGGATAGTTGAAGGATTTAAGGCATTTAATTTTCTTGGTCAGAAATCTTTGAAGCCTCTCTAGTTGTGCAATATGCTTGGATTTGCACATACCAAAAGGGGGCACTGTATTCAATGAGGCGCTTTAAAAGGGTGGTGGAAGGATATCGTCTTTGGATCTTGAAGGAATTCCTTTGGGCATTACCTGGGTCAGGTAAAAAGAGTTCATGACTAGGATGGAATCATGATGATTATATGAAAGAGAGAGAGAGAGAGAGAGAGTGAGAGAGAGATTTCCACAGAAGTCCCTATGTCTCTTATGATCATATCTGCTTGGAGACGAGTACCACTGGGAGCAGCATTTTTTGCTGAATGCTGGTATGTTGCACTTTTTATATTTAGCTGAATACCAGGTGGATTCATATTGCAACATGTGCCAGAGCTGTTAAGTATCAGTGGATGAGTAAATAACCATATCCATGTTGCAGCCATCATCAATATTGTTTAATCATATTTCTCAGCTATTGGCTTAGTTGTGTGCAGAATAAATGCCAAAAAGGAGGACACCAATGTCCAGAAACTGTGACAGCAACTTTCACGGATTGGGCTCTGTTGGATAGCCAATTTTCAATAGAGCAGACAGTGTAGGGGTTTACATTAAGTATATCTCATTTTTCAATGATAATAGCATGGAGGATCATGTCAAAAGCCTTGATCAGATTGAGATAAGCCTCATGCACAGAGTGACCACTGTCCAAACTTACTAGGTTCAGGAGACAGGACCCTTACTTCCTAAAGCAAAGTTATTGGGGTCTAGATCCATTGTGCTGTCTATGTCTGCATAAATGGTTTCTACTATGATACATTTCATGGCTTTGCGTGAGGCTGATGGACCTGTAATTATCTAGGTCTGTAGAGGATCTGTCCTTGTGTAGGGGACTCTCAGTGGTTCTTCTCCAGATATCAAGTACAGTTTGAGCTTGGCAGTGATGAGAATGCAGTCCAGTATGGTGTCTGGTTACATGGACATATTATTTCTATTTATTTATTTATTGACATTTGATTACTGGGGCAATCTGACTGGGTAGGATTCCTTTTTTAGGGGAAGCTGTGGGAGAATCTACAAATTATTACAAAACATTTTAAGAACAATAATTTTACAATCTTCAAAAATAATAAAAAATCTACAGTTTAATTTATTTAATTATACCAAATTAGACATAATATGAACACTGGTTAAGAGCAGATACAAGTTATATGAGAATGATTTAAAATTTAGAGAAATTTTAGCCAGTTTATAGAGAAATTAAAGGTATGTAGTGTAATACAAACAGAAATTGCAATATGAAATAAGAGAAAAGCAGGCTTATGGTATATATAGAGAGAAATTCAGGGGAGGGAAATTGATATAATTTCGTAAAGAAGGGAGAGTAAGGAGGTGTAAAGGATGAATAGGTGCTTGTTCACATTTAAAGATATAGTTTATCCAGGTGATGAGCAAGAACAGAGGCAGCCTTTGGCTAGGAAGTCTTTAAGAATGGTTTTAAAGGATAGGAGGGAAAGTATTGATCTGATGGATACAGATAAGGACCTACAGGCCTTTAGCTTCATGGTATGAGTATAGAAAATGTCTATCAGGTTTGACAGGTTTGTGAACAGAGAGGAGTTTTTGGTCATTGGATTGTAATGACAGACTGGAAACATAGTTGTGTAGAATGTTATTTAGTGCTGGACAAGCAGATGGATGCTGGATAACTTTATAGGTGGTAAGAAGCTGTGTAGATGTTAGTTGATGGGGTAGTTCTAACCTATTTAGGTTTTTTAGTGCTCTAAAGTGGTAGGTTCTGAAAGGGGTACTTGCTGCAAATTTAGCAACTTTGTTTAGCATTGCTCAAGTTTTGATTTTTGTGATGCCTGAAGGTTAGTAAGAATGGGAGTGCCACGGAGTGTGGAGAGGAGATAAGTAGTGGCAAGTGTAGCTTTAGTTGCATTGGTGGGAAAGTTTATGGCTCTGTAAAGCATCCCTAGTTTCTGATGAATTTTTCTTATGCAATTTTGTATATGCAGGTCACATGTAAGATTATCATCCCTAATAAAATGCTATGAAAAGAAACGTCAGTGGATGTATTATCAAGAGAGAGGACTTTGAGTTTTTTCTTTTTTCACAAGAGAGAAGTTAGGGAAAAAATAATTTTTTTTTACGGTTGAGCATGAGTTGTGAGTTATAATGATGTATTTCAGTGGCTGTTAAAGCTTTCTGAGTAATTTTTGGAGGTGTGCCATGCTATCAAAAGTGTGAATAATTGTTGAGTCATCTATGTATTGTATTAAGGAGTCTTGCTTGTGTGGCTGTGTGGAAGGTGTTGGTGAGAATGTTAAAGAGGAGGGGATCAAGGTTAAAGCCTTGTGGTACATCAGTGGTGACAGGAAGGTATGGAGTGAGGGTGGAGTGCTATTTTACTGACTGATACCTATTTAATAGGTGGCTTTTAAACCACAGAAGGGTGGGCTGACAGATACCTAGTGAGGATATTTGAAGGAAAAGTTTGCTGTGACAAACTGTGCCAAAGGCTTTGGACAAGTCTAGAAATAAGGAGGAGACTAGTTTGTCATTATATCAAGCTTTATAGACTGTATCTATAAAGGTTAGAAGTGCACTGTTAGTACTATGGAAAAGACGGAAGTCATATTGTGTGGAGGATAGGAGTTCTTTCTGCAGGAAGATTTTTAGCTTTTGACATGGATTTTCAGAACTATTCCAATGTTATTTTCAGGGGAAACTACATTTTCTGGGATAGTATGGACAACTATGACAGGATAAAGCTAGCACTAAATTTGTCTACAAATATTTTGGCTATATCCTTGGAATTAGAATGTGTGGAATTATTATTTATGAACTCAGTGAATTGCTGGATATTATTCAGTAATTTCCAGACATAAATGAAGAGAAAAACATGTAGTTTCCATTGGTATCCCTAGTGACTTTAAGCTCATCTAATAGTGCTCTTATATCCCTTTTTGGCATGTTTCATTGTGTTCCTGAGATAGGAGGATGCTGTTTTCTTACAACTATTCACTAGTCTCCTTCTTTTGTTAAATGATCCCTGGGATTCATGAACCTTGCGCCAGGCGCACGCATAGCGTAGGCGTTACAATGCCAAATATGGCCGCTGAGCGATTCAGGTACGATGCAATCCCATCGCACTACCGCGCGGCGGATCTGCGCCGCCCCCGGCGTAGGTATGCTAAACACCCCATGTGCGGTGTTGCACCATGCAAATGAAGGCATATAGCCATCCACGAAGTGGCGCAGGCGTAGCATAAGGCCACGGCAATGTAAACCAAAAAAGAACGGTTTACATTTTCCCAAACATAACATAGGAGTAATGGAAGGCTGTCAGTGTCAGGTATCACACTGTTGCCATATGCCAATGGCGAAATACACAGAGAATGTCAAAAGAAAACATGCACAACATGTAAATAATAACATAAATGGTATGTCCACAGAAACTCTCAGCAGAACCCCAGGACATGTTTGCGGAAGGTGCAAAACAATGAAATAATATGACAATGTTATAAAACAGCAGCGTAATACACATCAGCTTCACAGCCACAATACAACATGGTATGCATGGAAAGCCACAACCATGGTGCAAGGGTTGCCAAGGACTTGCGGCAGTGATCGGCATGGTAACTATGAATTAGTAGTCAATGCCATGCAAATGAGGCAGATAATACTGAATCGCAAAACCCCCGCCGGCGTAAGGCTGTACCAAACGGCGCAGCGGTAATACACCGAGGAGTGGCTCAGAGGGAATACATGTCACCTGCAGAGGGGTGTGCCACTGTAGGAGGAAGCACATTGGAGCTCAGCAAACCTGGGCTGTACATTGCACATCACAGCTGCAGGACCGGCGTGTGGGGAAATAGTTGAGCTGAGAGCACACAATGCGCGCAGAGGTGCATGTGCACGAGGATGACTACGTTCCCTTAACCCAGTCATGTGACGCTTGCCCCGCAAATAACATCGGAAACAGGAAGGTGAAGTTGAGAATATGAGGAAATGCGGAAGCAGTGTAATTGGAGTAGTAATGAGCAATCAACACTAATAAACCCATGAAGGCCAATCGGCGGCAGCTGACAACTCTGCATGCAGAAACCTGCAAAACGGGATAGGGGAGGCATATGAATGCAAATAAAGTAGGGGAGGTAGCAGATTGCAAAGAGTGAAGACCTGCCACAGCAGAGCCAAGCAGACAGGCAGCACAACGGTGGCAGCACACAAAACGCACGATATGCCATGTCCCAGAAACTACACATGACAGGGCTCTGCAGGATGCATGCCAGGAAATAGTAGGTGCAATGTGCAGAAATAGTAAGGGAAGGTCGAAAGGTAATCCATTGCAGGCAAGAGTAATGCAACACCAAAGGCAACAGCGTTGCAGTGCCAACGGTAAAACACGGAAGATAATCCCCAGATACGGCCGCACAGACACACCCTATGACATCACCGTGTGTACAGCACAACAGTATAAAGTGTGAATGCACACAACACACAGCTGTGTATTCCCAAACGCTGCACCATAGGTGTAAACACACGGGGAACTTTTAAAATGTACATGTTGGGTGCTGCCATGGCCGTGATCCATCAGCATGTGTTAGAGACAGACGGTGTTGTGGAGGAGGGTGCCGACAACTACCATAGGCCTCAGAGGAGAAGGAGAGTGTTCAAACCAAGGGTAACCTACCAGGGGCTACAAGACCTGGAGATAGTAGAGCGTTACAGGGTGGATAGGGACACGTTACAGCAAATAGTGGAGCTGTGCCGGCCACACCTGAGAACAAGAAACAACAGAGGGGAGCCCATCCCAGTGGACACAAAGGTATGTGTAAGCTTGCGAATACTGGCCACAGGTACCTTTCAAAGGCCAACTGGGGATATAATGGGCATCTCACAGGCATCGGCATCCAGGGTACTACACCAGTTTCTGGATGCCATGTTACCACATGCCAATGAGCATATATACTTCCCCAGATCTCAGGAGGAGTTGGCTAGCAATATGCGCCACTTCCACCATGTGGCACAATACCCAGAGGTACTGGGTGCAATAGACTGTACGCACATACAAATCAAGTCACCACCTGGGGAGCAGGGTAGACGCTACATAAACCGCAAGGGATTCCCCTCCATCAATTGCCAGGTCATGTGCAATGCGCTGGGCATTATCATGGATGTGTGTGCTGGCAGCCCTGGAAGCTACCACAACTCCCATATCTGGCATGCCTCACAGCTGTACCAGGTATTCGCCAGGGGGGACATCCCACAAGGCCACCTTGTGGGGGATGCTGGCTATGCACTGGAGCCGTGGATGATGACTCCCATCAGAAATGCACACACACACATGCAAGAACGCCATAATGAGGCACACGCACAAGCCAGAATAATCATAGAGCGTGTGTTTGGGATGCTGAAATCACGGTTCCGGTGCTTGGATACATCCAGTGGAGCCCTGCGGTACTCTCCAGGCACATGTGCCCACATATTCATAGTATGTGCCATGCTACATAATATGATCCTGCGGAAGCAGCTGCTGCAGGGACATAATGGTGAAGGGCCACAAAGCCCACCACAACTGCCAAGGCCAGTCCAGGCACAGAGGGTTCAGGACCATGAACACACTGTGCCAGCCCCAGTAGGTAGATGGAGGCGTACCCAATATGCCTATGCCCTGGCAAAGAGGGAACGTATAGCACATACTCTGACAGCATAGGCCCCATGGACTGACACCTCCCTACCTGCACACACAGTGAAATGGACAGCACACAAACATGACCACCCGTAAAGTGTACCGTATGAGTGGCCCCATGTGTGACTCCAACATAGGCAGCCCCCAAACACTGTACACCCAACAGCCAGTGGAGCATGGAATGTCAACACCTGAACCATACGCGGGTCCTACAGCAGACGGCGTTGCTGTATGCTGCCACATTCGCCGCAAGGTGTATACATATAAACATGTATATATGTGCATATACATATATGTAGATAGATATAATTACATATATAGAAAGATATGTACACATATACATATAAGTACTACAGGTAAGACAGGGAATCAGAGGGATGTAAGGTGACAGAGATGTAACATGCGATATCTGTACATAGTATACATAGTGAAACAACAACCTGAGCATCCGGGAGGTGTAACAGAAGAGGATACCACCAACCATGGAAAGGGCAACATACCGAAATGCATAACCGCGAGTTGGAATGATCGCCAGGCCACAGTACAGTAACAGTACATGCGCGGGTAATACTATGATAATATGAGGGGGGAGGTAGACACCGCCGCCGGTGACGCGGCCCATGCAGGTACTGTGTGCAACCATCCCCGTGAGTGACGTAGTATGTGTATGTGTGCGGTGAGGGTGCCGTGTGTGTCACTGTGCGAGTGTAATGTGTGTGTCTCCGTAATATGTGTATGTTGGTGCCATGTTAGAGGCAGAGTGGAATAATATGTGTAGGCATACGGTACATTAGCCACAGGCATATGTACACCAGTAGTCCCAAAGTAGTAGTGAGAGCCCCACCCTGGCTAGGTGTGTGGCAACGTATAACGATACAAAGTGACAATGTCCCAGATTGTAGCACAGGAATATACCCCACAGGAAATGGAAAGGACGTATGTACTAATCATGACCGTATGTATGACACTGATATGCTAATTGCAAAACGATACGTCGTCAAAGTCACACAGCAATAGGTATGTACCGTGGAAATACGTATGTGCTACCTCAGTACTGACCGTGGCCACGTATCGGCCCGTAAACACCGCTGTGTGTTCTACAAGTGTCAAACAAGCAATCCCCACCTGAATAGGTGGCAACCACTGGCAAACAGGCCATCCCAAGAATAGGACCACAATGACTGTAAATATCTGGGACAGAATGACAAGGGATAGTCGTCACGTACAAACAACCGCTGATATACCACAGATGTGACGGAGGAATACATGCATGAAGCACACACGCAGGCGATACTAACACCACATGACAACAACACAACCTACACTCCCAGACCAACAGACAATTAACTGTCAACTCCCCAGGCAGGGATGGAGCACACAGACAACCATACCGTGTATGTAGAGATGCAAGGCCCACAACCCGTATCCGTCACCTACAACCTCCAATATCCCCCATCGTACATATTAAAGGGATACAAGCTGTAATAGCAGCACAAACATACAGGCAGTCAATGACATCTGCATAACTGCAACATCTCGCGTGGGAAACACAATCAAAAGCGGATGCATACTTGCATGCATTGTTTAAAGGAATACAACTGTCATGTTACACATCCGAATGCAAAACGCCATCAACAGATGTCATCAGGACAGGGACACCCACATGTCGAACCAAATACTATACCCAACACACACAATCCACGGCTAACTCCACTGCGAAATGTACCTGTCGCCACACATAGCGGCTGCAGTTACACTTAACATAACACAATACAGACCATCTCCACGAAGGTAGGGCAAATAGCCAACGCCCAGGTGAGGAATCCAACCATACCCCAGTTACGACGCGTAATGTCCGAATGGAGTAGATGCACAGGTGATATGCGCACAATTACACACCGAGGAACAGCAATTGGTGGGATGAACCCACATGTTGCAGGTATCGACGGATATAAGGATGACTCCCAGGATATTCAAACTGTATGCTCATACCGAACCAGCAGTGTACAACCGAAAGAGTAATAAATAGGAATACCGATACACATAACGAAACACGGAATGAAACACCGACAAGGTATGTAGAACACACGATATGTACGGGTGTGTAACGCATGATGTGTATGACAAAGCTGTACTGTATGGGAATGGTGTTTGTAAGTAATGACACTTGTCCATAATGCAGAGAGTGATGAAAGGTGGTTATGTAGTGCTATCCTGCTGAGCATACCAACGACTGTTGACACCGTGTGCACAGCATTGGGACATCATGTACACAGCCGAGACACCACAAGGGCTGCCACAGGGGTGCATTAGAGAGAACAATGCCAGATGACACGCCGATGCTGGCAGTGGATGTCCAACAAGGAAGTGCCATAGCAGGGGATAGGACATGTATGTATACTGTCACAGCACACATGTGTATGGGCATATACCATTGATGTCATACGTAATGTGCGCCCGACGTGCATGTATGCCTTGCAGTAGGGGATACTATGTCAACTATGTGTAATGTAAAGCTGTCATGGTGGATATGACAGACATTATACACAGTATCACAGGCATATCATGCATAATGGAGGTATTGCCTATTGGTATGTACAATAACAGGATACATATGGCCTGTAGGTATGGGACAGAGTAGTAGCATCATAGCCATCTGAAACGGAAGGAACACCAAGTAACCATGCCCAAACGATCTGTAGCAGGTGCGTCGTGGGCAACAATGAAGTCTGGCAGGTCCATGTGTAAACACATGTGCAGTGTACACAGTAGTGTCACCTCCCCATGGTAGTGTCCTGTGAACAGCAGAGGTGGGTGTCAACTGTATGTCTACACAGTACTGCTGCTGTGGTGGTACCATGACTACATGTCACTCAAACAGCAAGGGAGCTATCACATGAACAGTGCCACTGTGTGTCCCTGTGGGATGTGCACAGGACCTATGTTCCACAGCATGGTGTGTGTTGTGTCTGCAGAAGTAACACAGAAGCCCAGCCCATGCAGTGTGGCATGTGTGCACATATCCATGAGCAGTCCGTTCACACTGCCCACCGCAATTGTCATGTATGAGGAGTATATGCATCAGTAATGCAGAGGACATGGTCCATGTCAGAGCAGAAGACACCCCTGTGTATGTGGTATGCAGATGTGTAGAGATGTGTTTTCCGTCAGTCAGCCACATATGTAAACCATCCGAGCCTGGTACATATCATGGCATGACAATGCTGTGCCATGTAAAGTCGTAGCCATTGTGGAAGGTACACCATAAATGTGGTATTGTACCCTTGACCATGTGTAGATGTGTGTATGCCACAGGTACAATGGCTACCTATGTACCAGCATCACACACAGTACAGATAGGTGTGGCCCTGCAGAAGTGTATCCATGCCACAGTGGAATACGGTAACCACAGGACTGTGTGGGGCATATGTGTGTACAGCAACCATGTACAATGTGATATGTATGTACGGGGCCAGTATCCATGTGATAGTCAGTGGGTGAATGTTGCTATGCAAAGGTGATGTGCATGCACCATGTGTCATGCATCCTGATGCCATGGCACCCACATGATGTATCTGCCACGCTGACACCCGTATGGTCGTTATCGGTATGAGCTGGTGGAGCTATAATGGTGCCAGGTATGTAGGTGTGGGATATCTAGGCATGGACAGTACTCTGTGACAGCATGTTGTGTATGCAAGCAAATAGTGAACATGAGGGGCCCCATGACTGAGAACTGTGTAATGCCATATGTACCTGACATGTAGTAGGTACTATGATATGCTTGCACCACTGTGTGTCCTGTCCAGGAGTTATATAGCCTAACATCCTGAGGCACAGGGTATGATGTGCAGGTGGATGTGTACGTTGCCAATACCAGAATGTGGAATGGTGCTGAAGGGCAATGTGAGGACAACGTCTGATGTGTTGGCCTCTGTACCACCCCAACCGCCCATGCAATGGTACGACAGGTGGCCAGCATGTGTATGTGGCATGCTGTGGCACACACAAGCCCAACAAGGGTGCCAGGAAAGGCATGGAGGCCATCAATGTGTGCGTGAAGCACGTTCGTGAGGATGTGCCCCAGTGCCATTCAGAACGGTCCATCATGGGTGTATGAATGCAGTCCCACACGTGCAATGCAGTGCCACCCATGGGTAGTGCGAGAGATGCGGCTGTGCGGTGGTCAAGGTACACAATGTCCGACAACAGGCTAGCAGTGAATATAGTGGGCTGGTGCGGAGACACATACCAAACAGGTTGGTGGGACATAACAGCTAGGGACATCGGAAGGTGACATCAGGCCAGTGTCCCAGGACATAACGTGTGCATGTCAGTACCATGTATGTGTCCACAGGGACACTACGATGTCCATGTATGGATTGCGACCCTGTAGTGAGTGAGAGTGTGCATTGTTGGTAAGTACACAATCGCCTGGCACGTTGCCAACATTATCTCGGTCTGCAATGCCTGGGTGACTATTGTATGTGACATTGAATGTGGATGTAGCCAAACAACACAGACATACCACCACACTGCCTGAGGCCCCACACTGCAATGTGCGGCAGTCATGTGTAGGTAGCTAGCCTTGGACCATGTGATGGACCTCGAGGACCCATCATGGCTGACAAGTGATGCACCCCACACATGTGAATATACACCACCATGCAACAGCCTGCACATGTGCCCATACATCAGATGTACATGGAACATGACCACCACCGTGGCGTCTGTGAAAAGGTCAGTACCGCCATGTCTCTGTGTGGAATAGCATGGTCCCTACCATTGTGTACATGCTATGGAAGTGCACTGTGGTATGTGTCAGCATATGTATGTACACTGTCCATCTGCCGGGGTGTCATGCCATTAACAACTGCTGTCAGCAGACGTCAGTAGTACTGGCTGTAGTACACATGTTCCGTGTATGCTGCAATGGGTGTGTGTCCAGGGTGTGTCTAGCAGGGCCGTGAAGCATATGTGTTCATCCACCAAAGGGGGGATAACCCCAGGTGCAACACACCAGACACATGGAGGTATTGTGCATGCTGAGGGTAGTGTAGGTATGGTATGTGTTCTGTAATGTGTCAGCCAGCTGGGTGGAGTGCATGCCTCAAGCATGTGTAGGTACATGGGTGTCCATTCTAGGGAAGTGTGGGTTGCTGTCAGCACATGACAGTATCAGCTGTCTGAGGCCCAATGTACAGTATAACAACACAGACAGCATGTAACCTGTGGTGTACAATGTCAACTCTGTTGCGTGTTACAATGTGTCTAGCGGTCACAAACATGGGTATCTGCACATTGAGCACCTATGATGCATTGTGTTCGGCAACTATCCAGGATGTGTGCAAAACACTGTGTGATGTGAGATCCCCTCACCTGTGTGTGTTGCAGTCCAGGTATGTGCCTGGGAGGTACGATCCATGTACAATCTGTACTCACAGGCATGCTGCGCAGAGCATGGAGGCAGGTCCCAGTCACTGCAGATAAATGTGAGTGGTGCACTAGTGTGTGTGCCTTGCTTGTGTGCAGCACAGTGGAAGATGCAAGCATTGTCCCACATGACCCCATGCCGTGCCTGCCTGTTACAGCCCTGCTGGAGACAGTTATGTGACACCGCCACAGAGGCAGTATAGCATGTGAAGATGTACATGTGTGCTCCACACCCCAGGCAGATGGCCGCAGGTCATGTGTGCCACAGCAGTGTGGTCGACCAGGACTGTCATAGCGGTCAGATACCACATGCCTGTATAAGTACAGTATGAGCATAGGCAACAGTTGCAGTGACACAGTAGGTCAATGTACAGTGTCCCTGTGTTCAGACCACTGCCTACTGTACACTTGGCTAGACACACACCCAGAGGGTGAATACACCGGTGAGCCATCACATGTCCCAGTACACGTAGCCTGTGCAATGCCATCACAGGGCGGTCACAATAACACGTATGAGAGATATGTTGTACCAGGTGATGTGTCATGTGTGCATATGTTGAGTTGCACAGCTGTTCACACGTCCGCAACATATCAGTGCATGATGCCTAGTGTAACATGATGTGTGGAACTGCACTGTGATCCACAACAGGGTCATCCGAGACAGGTGTGTTGTGAATGGTGTAACCCATGGTTCCGCGGGATATACACCGGTGCTGTTGGCTGCCATGCTGGGAACAACCAGTGGTGCCTACAGTGGTCATACAGACATACTGCACACATTGTTCTGGCAGGAATGTCCATTATTGTAGATGATGTGTTACTACGTGAAGGTAGGTGTGTGTTGTGAATGTTACCCATCCAGATGTGACCATCAGGTGCAGTCATGGTTGTCGACAGCATCACACCCATCCACAGCTGTCAGCACCCTGTCCCCAGAATGGGTGTCAGCCGCCCTCGTACTGTGTGACTTATGTGCAGATGGCGGAACACCTACCACTGGCTGGCTAACAGTGTCATCTAGGAAGGCTATGTGATGGCTGGAATACGCTGTTTGAATGTATAATGATGGTATCCCAATGAAGTACATGGAATCACATATAGTAAGCCATGGCTGGCATGTAAACCATGTACAACAATGACTGTGTGACAGACACAAACAATGCAGAGCCATGTTGAACATGCACCCATGAGAACACCAAATGAGGTATGTTGCATGTATCGATGTACAACTGTCAGCTATGGGCACAGCATGGATGCAGGCACATCCCCACAGGCAGTACCACTCCATGTAGGTAGGGGGCATTGCACGAGTACATGTGACAGTTGCTGTACCGCCACATGTACTGCATATCCGTCATATAGGGGTAGCAGTGGTACGTGACTGTTAGACATGCCTGTACATATGACCATGTCCCACAGGATATGTGTTACGTGTGTACAACACCTGTTGTACCGTCATCAAGCTGTGAAGTGTATGGCTGCCAGTGTACCTGTGTGACATGCTGTGCAATGGATGCAAAGGTATGCAGTAGTGCATTGCATGCCCACATGTCCCACACAGGTGCATAGCCTGAACATACAATACAAAGAGGGTGTTGGATCATAGCAACCCACAAGAGGAGATGGGTACGGGTGGCAACCCACTACCACCTGTCCGGGTAAGGTGTGCATGTCCATGACACATTAGCACCTGAGATGTTAGCAGTACAGCTGTACAGGGCGGCATGCACATTCGATCACTAATACCCCTGCGTGTTCCACCACTGGCCTGTTGACAGACAGACACCAACACAATGTGCAGCATTGACATGTGCACAGCACATCACCGCTGGCTACAGTAGAACAGGTTTACCATGTAGACACGTGCACAGAACATCTGCGCCAGCCACAGTCAAACACGGTATGTGTTGAACCCCACCATCATTGTAGCCCATGCCACAGACAGATGTTCATGCATCTGTGTATGTACGGCTGGGAATGTCCCTGGCCTAGCAGTTTAGCTGTGTCAGTGTTGCGAACAACATACTGAATGGGCTGGGTGTGTGAGGTGTGCGTCATATGTGTATGGTCCGATGGATGATACCATCAGTGCCCCTGCTATGTGAACATCCCTGTCCCCATAAATGGATACCTATGCAGTGCCCAACACCACGGTCCCTGTGGGATGGATGGTGCTGTGTGGTGCACCTGCTGACATGGTGGTGGCAGCAGGCACTGGATGTAGACATATGTGGTACCCATGTCAGGCCAGGGTACCATCCATGTGCATGGGATATCATTGTGTGGGCACATACAGCACTGTGTTGAACAATATCACAGCACATAGCACCTGTCAGGGGTAATGTGTATGCATGGATGTAAGATACCAGCATGCACCATACACACCCCCACCAAGCAGCATGCTGCCTACCTTGCAGAAGGCCATTGTCCACACCATGATGATAGACATGTGTAATGTCCATATACACATAGCAATGACGGATGGAATGGACAGCCACCCTCCCAATATCAGTACCCCCCAGGTGGGACACATCCCTCTGCCATGTATGTGACATACCCTGCCATACCATGCAGCCCTGTCCAGCAAGGCTGAACGTGCCATCACAATCATACATGGTGCGATGGCCAAATGGCACTTGCACTATCAACCGTCCAGAGCAGTAATGTGGCACTGATGCACCTTGTGGTGTCACAGGTGCTGTGTGTTGGCATGTACAACGTGCGCGCACATGCTATGTATGACCATCCCTGCTAATGTCATATGATTACACAATGTCCCATGTGTATCACATGTGCAATACAGGTGAGCCGTGGCAGGTTGTCCAACACCTGTACAGTGCTGTGTAGATGTACATGGCACAACACATGCATGTACAGGTGTCCACATGTATGTGTGCAGTGCCACCACTGACGTCCATAATGGCTGCGTCTGTGATGCCTAGCGACATATACACAGCATCCAGGTGAACAGTAGAACTGTGTGCACATTGGGACACGTGCCGACTGGTATGAACACAGGTGCAGGCAGGTACACATGTCCACAGCAGGTTACCATCAACATGGTGTGTGTACAGTGTGATGAGTTGACACACAGATATGATATGATACCCGCTGTTTAACAGTGTGACAGCAACACGTCAGCTGTGTCAGTGCCATGATGCATCGCAGAGATTACTGTGCAGATGTCGTACATGTCATAGCAATGTATGTCCAGCGGTATGCCAGTACATCAGTGTAAATGTGACCTGTCACCATCATTATGTCTTACAGATAATGCCTCATTCACGGCTGCCAGCCTTCAGCCACCAGGAGGATGACATAATCATACCGTTGCTCCATGACAACTATGACCTGCTATTCAGCCATGTTCCACAGCAAGCACAGCAGCGGGATGACCTGTGGCAGGATATGCGCAGGAGGGTGAACGACGTGGGTGGCAACAGCCGCACCTACCAGCAGATACGCCGACACTGCACGGACCTAATATGGCACGCGAAACAGTGTGCCACCGCAATCGCCAGAGAACAAGGTGGAATAGGTGGTGGGCCACCAACCCAGCCCCCACTCACGCACACGGAGGAGCTCCTGGCCAGTCTGGGGACACCCAGGGAACATCATGCAGAAACACTCGCTGTCATCGTGGAGGTGGGTGTCTCCCAACCAACGAGCCTGGAGCTGTTTGGTAAGTCAGTCTTGCATATGTGTATGATAACTGCCATAGGTGTGGGTGTCACAGTACACTACATAATGTACCAACACATGCCAGGTATATGGCCACACAAGCTGCATACTACAGTATGCTACGTTGTGTTTGCAGACGTGTGCATAACACATGCTACCACACAGGTACATGATGTGACATGCACAGTGCTTACTGTGGCTACAGTCATGGATAATGTTTATACTGTTGTGTCGCCCCTATACAGGTACCTCTGGTGTGTCACACAGCCATGGGTCCATCGCAGGTGAGACTGTTGTTAGTAACAGGCATGTTACAGTGTATAGATATTCGCTATGTGGCCAGGTATGACATGCACACCTGGTTTCTGCTCCAGTCACGGTATACAGGTCGCACCACCAGACACACATGCCACCCATGTACAGTAGATACAACCATTAGTATACACCGGCATGAAACCACAGTACCTGTCAGTGTGATATGTGCAGTCAGCTATGCATACAATGGTGGAGGTGTTCTACAATGGATGCATATGTAGTATGCATTGGAATGCCATTTGTGGTACGCACACAGTACCCCATAGTGAGCTGTGATCTGGCCAGCACACAGGTGTTACCAATGTGACATATGCCCCTGCATTGTGTGCACACGTTGTGACACGGCACATGACATGTCCCATGCGTGGTGTTCTGTCTGCAATATTGTCACACCACGACATGACCTACGCCCGACATAGCAAACATCCACACTGTTGTCTGCATAGCCCTCTGGATTGTGACACCTCCGACTTGTATGGGTGTATGTCACATGGGCCACCACAGGGATGGGTACATGATGCCCATCACACACAATTGTCCATGACCCAGTCAAACATGGCTATGGGTGATAGCTACAGGCATGTTGCCACACAGTACGTCTGGAGTGGATAGACACCGTTGCATATTGTCCACACATAGTGCGATCATAGCTGTAGTGGACCACCTGTACATTTGATGTGGTACACCAGACAACCGGAATGCCTGTCTGCAGCCACCGGAGGTGCCACCAATATCTACCATATACGTGCTGTGGAACAGCATGACTGTGTTGCAGACATGGCAATGCAATGCATCCATGTTATGCATCGTACAGAAACATACCTGTGTCCTGCTGCCATGCAGTGGCACAGTGCCTGTACTCCCCACTGTATAGCTATGTACACGGCTCACACCAACCACACCTGCACAGACATCTTTGTTACACATGCATTCTATCTGTAGCCTGTACACATAACACTGCACTGTGACGTCCAGTATGATGCGGTGCATGTGGTGGGACACCACTGTCACATGTCCACATGTTATTGCACATGTTGGCGGAGTACATGTCAAAGTGACGCCAGCCATGTGTACTGTTAACCTGCCTGTGGCCACACGGTGTATCACGGTGATGCATGCAAACTACCATGAATGTGTGTACTGCATGCCTACTGAAATGACACCTGCTTGATGTAGTGTGCACCCCAGGGCAGTATGCATACTACCAATATTAATGTCTGGCCTGCATTCACTGAGCTGTGGTGTGGGAATGCTGCATGCCATCTGCAATATCACATGCATGATGTGTCTGCGTGTGTGTGTCTGCGTGTGTGTGTCAGCGTGTGTGTGTGTCTGCGTGTGTGTCTGCGTGCATGTGTGTGTCTGTGTGTGTGTGTGTGTGTGTGTCTGTGTGTGTGTCTGCGTGTGTGTCTGCGTGTGTGTGTGTGTGTGTGTGTGTGTGTGTGTGTGTGTGTGTGTGTGTGTCTGCGTGTGTGTAATGTATCTTACAGTATGTTTTTGTATTCACAGGTGGTGTAGGTGCGTTCCCCTCCTGCGGTCCATCTGATGCTAGTGTCCCCACAGATACTAGCGGTGATGACCATATGCATGAGGCACAGGCAGGGTTGTCAGGGGCAGAAGCTGTGCCATTGGTTACCATCCCACCTATGTCCCCTTCATCTCCGCACACGGTTCTGATGCCGACACATACCACATCACCATTGCCCATAGAGGAAGGACAGTCAGCGTCTGTTGGCATTGAGCAGGAATGTGTGGTGGCTACAGAAGGTGCGCGTACACACCATGTTGCCAGTGTAATGACTGGTGCTGTGCCACACAGGCATGTGGCTGGTGCTGCTCATAGGAGGACCTCTGGCAGACATGCACCTGCTGTACAGGGTGCAGCAGCTGGTATCACCAGACGCATGTTTCAGACTGTAATGGCGGCACAGGCATGTGCTGAACAGCAGAACCAAGAAGGGCAGAGGCTGCAGAGGGACGCAATCCGTTCCCTAAATGAGAACATCCAGTCATTGGCGAATGCTCAACAGCAGATTGCTAATGTACTGGATAGGCGATTAGGTGAGATGGCTGGAATCCTCGACCAAGGCATGTCAATCCATGAGCGTGAGCTGTCTGTGCTGGAACACCTGGTAGGGGTGAGGCGTAGGACACGTGGCCGTAGGCCAGCAACACCACCTAGTGTATGTTGACGTGTGTGTGCCACCTCTCATGCCCACTCACACAGTGCCGGTAGCATCAGCAGTGCAGCTGGTGCTACACCAACCACACCAGAACACAGCAGACCACGTGGACGTGGCCCTGGCTGGTCCCAGCGTGGACACGGTTCCAGCGGACATGTGTCATCGGAGAGTGGCCACTCCATACCTCCACCCGGTAGTGCCCGTGTGACCCCAGGCAGGCACGGGTCACGTGGCCGCAGACGGACACAGTGAGCCATACTACCTGCACTGTACAGTCTGGGGCTGCCAAGTATACCCCATGTAGGCATCACAGATGGCTGAACTGTGTACACACATACCCACACACAGCAGACACAACTGTAGGGCTCCACCACATCCACATGCATTCTGCACAGTCATGCCCAGTAAATGCACCAGCCCTTACACACACATGATGTCATCCATTGGTACAGCCTATGCCCCTGGCACACATATCACCCTGTGCATATGATGAAGCCTCTGCCGCATCACTGTCATCCACACCATCGGTGCACAGTTATGCAAATATATTCTGATGCACAGGGTGGACAAGATAGTGAGAGGTGTATGTGATACCTGTGTACGCATAGTGTGTGATGTGTATGTTGCAGTGGTTGTGTATGACAAGTGACAGGTGCGTATGTGACATGGGTTGTGTACTGTCATCATGCAGCAGACATACCATGTAGTGCAGGTGCAGCATGCATTGAGCTGTGTACACAGTATGTGTGACGGTTACATGTGTAGCACCATGTTGGTTCTGTTAACCTGTATGCCTCATATGGTGTACTCGCATGTGCCTACTGGGAGCACTGTTATCAGTCCCCCACGTGTAGCTGTGGGTTACCCACAGGCACATCTGGCAATATCAGCATACCACAGGTACCTGCAACCTGCCTGGACACCTACATAGGTACATAGGTGCATAGGTACATACCAGGCTATGTGCCCTACGGCATGTGTAAGCCTAGCCAGAGTGTGTGTGGCTTTCACCACCCCTTAGGATGAGGATACTATATCCATTGGTCTGCTGTCCCTCTGTCCAGCAGTGACACAGAGATGATGCCTGGGGCATACCTACAATCTCCCATCCACACGTCAGGATTACTCTTGGACAGAGTCAGTGAGGGGCTCTGCTTCACAAGGGCTGGGAATCTGGTGTAGGGAGTCTCTGGGCGATGAACCTGTCCCTCCAGCACATCCTATTTATGTCCGTGTTGAGGTTTCTGTCTGTTGCTCTCGTGCCCGTGGTTGTTTGGATCCTAGGAGGTGGAACATGTCCATGACACCCAGGTTGGACATGGCCGTGTATGTCAGGCACAGATCACCTCAGAGCAGATGGTATGAGAAGGTATATAGCCGGAGTCCCCTCAGTCGGGCAGCGTGTGACATATGTTTCAGCACCTTTATCCCTGTGTTGTGGAACGTTTGGGGTCCTTCCGAGTGCTGCAGGTGTCGGGTTAGGTACATTCCAAATGTGGCATTGTACCCAATCATTGGTCTGATGCGTGAAGAGTACAGGGGTACAATGACCTCCCCTGATGTGGATGTGAATCCCTTCATGACCAGGTGGGCACAGTGGAATGTCTTCCCAACCACATTGGCAATGTGAGTGTCATGAGAGGTCACCAACAGGTTTGGTACCCAGGTCCCTGATCACATCCACCATGTTTAATGGATTACCACCTATGTGGTAATTCGAGGTGAACATGTCTTTCCCAAAGGGTAGGTCTATACCTTCCCTGGCATGTAGCTTCAGGCCATGGCCCTGGCACCAGTTATCCATTTCTATGAGACCTCAGGTGGATGTCCGTGTCTGATGGGGTGTTGAGTATGGTGGCCGGTTTGCAGTCATCTGCATACCTTGTCTGCCACAATCCCCCTATGTTTGCATGCACGTCGGAAAGTTGAATGCCGAACTGGAGGGGGCCCAGGACTGAGCCCTGTGGGCCACCACTCGGGACCGGCTTGGAGTCTGACATGACACCAGGAACACTAACCCTGTGGATTCTGACCTTCATCCGGTTGGCAACCCATCGTGTGACATATGGCTCTACATGTACGCTGGTGAGCCTTTCTATGATGCCCGCATGGAGTGTGGTTTGAACGCTGTCGCCAAGTCACGGTAGTCTGTGCAAACTGACGTACCCCCATCAATGGCCTTAGTGACTCCTCCAAACAGGTCTACCAGGTTCAGGAGGCAGGATCTGCCCTTGACTAAGCCGATGTGGGTATGTTCCAGTATTTGTCGTTCCCCAATGTCTTCATTTATGGGCTCCATTATGGACCCCTCCATAGCTTTGCAGACAAGGCTTGTCAAGCTTATAGGGCAGGGATGTACAGAGTCCGTAGGAGCACCGCCTTGGTGGAGTGGGACCACAGTTGCCGTATGCCATCCATCGGGTACGTAGCCTGTAGTAAGGCTAAGATTACACAGCAGCCTTATGTGCAGGTTGAGGCCCTCATTGAGGTTGTGTAGCACACAGCCGGGGACACCATCTGGTCCCATTGATGCTGTGTTCACTGCTTTACAGATATCAGCTCTCACCTGGGCCTTCGAGATGTTTGGGAGGCTAGACTCTGGTGGGATAGATACGTCCCCTCTTGGGGGGGGAGGGTAGATGTATGCACAGAACCTGTCTGCCAGTTTGTTGGCAATGTCTGTGGGTTCAGTGAACATTGTACCATTCTGGACTAATTCCGAGCATAACTGTGGGCTTCCACCCATGTTCCTACCATAGCTAAGGAAGGCCTTATGGTTGTCTTATGTGTCCTTTGCAAGTCCAGTCCCACAGGTGGCCTTGGATGATTGTATGAGTGATCGTATGTTACAGCCAGTATCAATCAGTGATGCCTTCCTTGGTAGTGATATTGCTCTGTCATGTAGTAGATTTCACCTCTTGTTGTACGGTTTGTTACTGGCTGGGGTCCACCAGACCATGTGCCTGCCTTTGGTGGACAAGGTCCTGATGTTATCAAAAATCGCTTGATCCAGACATTCCTGGGGGTGCTCCTAGAAGGCATTTGTAAGGGTTTCAGCAGCAGCGTGGCCTGTGTTTACCACTGGCATGGAGGCCTTGTAGGGTACCACACCAGTCGTATGACATGTGGGGTTCGCTGTGGAGAGGTCTTCACTGTGGTCTCCCTTGCCGGTGTTGGGTGCAGGATGCGGATCTCCAGTGAGATCACTATATGGTCTGACTTCACCGTTGAGGGATGTACATCCTGTGTGGAGCATGTCGTCCCCATGTGTGATGGTCAGGACTAGTATAGTTCCTCCCCTTGTGGATATGGTGCATGGTTGTTCCACAGCATTCGGGTGTATGAACACCTGGAACCTTTGGTGTAGGGTGTTGTGTCCTGGGTAATGTTCCCGGTCTATGTCTGGGTGGTTGATGTCATCCAATATGATGGTGTTGTGAGAGCATTCATACTCCCCAGTGTCTTCAGGAAGGCTGTGCGGGTATCCTGGGTTTGGGAGGGTGGTCTGTAGCATGCAACAAACTGTAGGGCAGTCCTACCCATGGTTAATTGCACCTGGATGGTCCCCGCTGCTACATGCATTTCTGCCAACCTGGAGGTGTGGGTATCCTTCATGGAAATGGAGACTCCCCCTCCTTCTGTGTTCGGTCTGGGTTATGGTCCTGAATGCGTGATATGAGTTATGACCTGATAGTGCTGGGGTGCTCTCAGGAGCCCTGAACAATGTTTCAGTCACAGCACTGACATTGATGTCCTCCATACTGAGGAGGGCATTTGAGGGTGTGCAGCTTGGGTGTAGACTACTGGCACTGAGCAGTATTACCCTTTCTTTTCTCCAGGTTTGTAGTCTAGGGTGGTAGGTTTATCATTTCAGCCTTGCCTGCAGTGGGCACTGTGGGGGTGGCAGGAGCCTTTGCCAAACCCTTGAAGACCAGGGGCGACAGGTGCGAGCCATCCCTTGCGAAGGGGCGTGGCGTGTCAAGCATGTCATCCCAGGCAAGAGGAAACTGGATCCCCTCAGACTGACACCGGTAACCAGGCAAATTATCAAGGGTGATCATTCGGAGCCAGTATTGTGGCATCATACTTGATGAGGGTGGGATACTGCCCAGGGTCAGGGACATGCTGGCCTGGGCTACACAATCTGAGAGCACCTCTATGTCTCCTTTCATGTATCCCAGGGTGGTATGTCTCCGGTCGTTGACACCAGCATGGACAATGACCACGTCATACGTGTACATGCTGCGGAGTGACCTGAGTGCGTGTGTTATGTGGCGGATTCCAGCGCCCGACAGGCGGCCTACTGTGATCATTCCCTTGTTCAGTCTGGTGGGTGGGACGTCGGTGTGTCTGACTATGGCGTCACCTATTACAAGTGTGTCTGGCATTGTGTGTGGCCTTTAGGGCTGTGACTGTTTAGCACACTGACGTTGAGAACTATGTGTTGCATGTCCTATGTTTTGTGGAGGCAGTTGCTTGGGTGTCCGCTTCGGAGGCCTCGTTAGGTTCATTACATGTTTTAACAGTGCCTCCGAGTATGTCTTAGTGTGTTCATGTGTTTGTTTAGCATTTGTGATAGTTCCATGTGACACTGGGTTTGTGGTGTGCATGGTGTCCTTCCCCTCCCGTTTGGTCTTGCCAGTCATGGTTTGAGAGAGCTTAGCCCCCTGTCTGGCTGTATAGTTGCATCTCTCACATGTATTATGTTTAGTGGGGGAGGTGCGGCTTGTCCGTGTCCATGAGGCACCTGTAACATTGCCTCAGGACGCCCAGATTCACCATCTGAACAGGAGAGGTCTCTAGCAATTGACCCTTCGACATGCCAGAGAACATGAATGCATTTGCTGTGTAACTGGGTCAGAAGGCACCTATAGGGAAGTGGGTACTCAAGGGGATTCTAGGCTAGTGTAGTATTCCATCTAGTATACATGTACTTTACCTATGTAGGAATACTATGGGAGCAGGTGCTGAGCTTTTGTGATATAGAACAGACAGTTGAGATTGCAAGTAGAGAAGTTCTACATGTAAACCTGTGGAGCACGGAGCCAGATATATTGTAACGTTGTTTACATGGTACATGACACACATGTCCACACATATACTGCACCTGACGCCTGTGGTCGGTGCCACAGGCTACGGTGGACAGAGACATCACATACATGGCATGACACAGTACAGGTATGGTGACATTCTGCAGGTGTCGTACACAGCGTGCTGGCAACTGACCGCAGGTGTCACCTGTCAGCTGTGGTGCACACTGTGCAGCAGTTGGATGCTGTACCGGTACAGGAATATGTCCGCAATTGCGGGGTGTACACCACTATGGCACACACCCCATTGTGTGCAGATGGGGACACCTGCCTGTGTGGTCAGCACCCTCACAATACAATGCACCCACACGCCATGTCACAGGGGGAGTCTTGCACAGGTGGCCAGTATGGCTCACAAGTATGGCATTGACAGGGTTGTACAATGCAGCACCAGTACGGGATGGTCACCCTGTGTGGTTAGTGTCCAGTCACAACACTATATCTGCATACACCCTCACAACAGGCAGCAGACATACACACATGTTGACATACTGACATGGTGGTGACCACACATGTCTACACGGAGGGACGACGTGTTGCATGTACTGCACCATCCACATCCATGCACCCCACACTGAGGTATGTACAGATCTCTACCATGGTGTACAGTGATGTGTGGCACGTGGCACATAGTCCCCCCGATCTGTGGCATACACGGGCACACATTCCTGCACACATGTCGGTGCTAGGAATGCCACACCCACTATATGGGATATGTGCAGGTGTGCAGCGGTATGTAGTGCATCATGCGTACCACCACTGTATCCGGCAGCTGTGCCGATATATGCACTTGGGAGGTGGTAGGGGTTACAGTGGCCATGTGACATATGGTCGATGACACCTGACCGATGGGTATGCATTATGGCAGCACTGTCATGTAACGGCGACATAGCAGACTGTATGCACATGGCAGGGTAGGATGGTGTGTGACACACCTGTGACCACCACCTGCACACATGCATGTGGACAGGTGTTTAAACACATGGTGTACACACATACCGCCATGCGTGCTGTTACTATGCCACCATATGACAGCCCCCATGATGGGTATGCATGTGGTAGGGGGTTGCAACTGTGTTATGGACATCAGACACCGCTCATGCATGGCTGCACCGTGCACAGTACATGTGTCACATGTATCCCCTGTTGCCATGTGTGTATGCATTGCTACATTGTGACATGTGTGTCAACATACATGGAACATGGACTGTGGTATAGTATCACAGCTGTCGCAGGCAAACTGTACAAGGGTATGTGTCCCAGTCAACACCGCTACACCCTGTAGGGGGTGCATACCACAGACATGTGTCCACCTTCCATTCGTGTATGTATTATCGCGTACGCCAGTGTTATGCATGTGGTACATCACAGGCTTCGTATGTGTCCTGTGTGCAGTCCATGCACACAGCCAGGCAATCACATATATGACATATCCGGACTTTGTTTCACTGTGGTACAGCTGCAGTCATGTGTCATATCTGTGTCAGGCCCGTGGTATGTGTGGAGCACACCTGTCCATGTATACCAATATGGGTGGACTACATCACACCTGTGGGATCATTGATAGTACATGTGTACTCTGCATGACGGGCATACACCGCCATATAGACCTGTGGACATATGTCACATGCTGTTGCTGGACCGTGAGGCATACTGCTGCACCAATGACATGGTGCTGGCATGGCAGCTACAGTGTTCACTGCAGTGTGTACATGTTCAGCCTGCACCCATGACGCCTGTGATGTCATCTGTGTGTGTACATGTAACTGCATGTGTGTCCACCCTGTGCGTGTGTACGGGTTTACCTGGCCGTGACTTGCGGTGCGTGCACTCCATCTGCATGCCGGACAGAGCGTAGCACATACTAAGTGTGTGAGCATGCCCGGGTTGCTGTTGTGTGGGTGGACACACACGACGGTCCACACTCTGCCCTTCCATGATTCCACCCCATGTGTATGCATGTCTGCACTCTGCAGATTCTAAGTGTGTGAGCATGCCCAGTAAGCAGCTGTGTAGATGGACACACAGTACAGTGCACACCGCGCCCGTCTGCGTTGATACCCCATGTGCATGTATGTTTCCCCTTCGCAACCGCCACGTCTGTGAGCATGCCCGGGTTGCTGTTGTGTGGGTGGACACACACGATGGTCCACAATCTGCCCTTCCATGATTCCACCCCATGTGTATGCATGTCTGCACTCTGCAGATTCTATGTGTGTGAGCATGCCCAGTAAGCAGCTGTGTAGATGGACACATAGTACAGTGCACACCGCGCCCGTCTGAGTTGATACCCCGTGTGCATGTATGTTTCCCCTTCGCAACCGTCACGTCTGTGAGCATGCCCGGGTTGCTGTTGTGTGGGTGGACACACACGACGGTCCACAATCTGCCCTTCCATGATTCCACCCCATGTGTATGCATGTCTGCACTCTGCAGATTCTAAGTGTGTGAGCATGCCCAGTAAGCAGCTGTGTAGATGGACACACAGTACAATGCACACTGCGCCCATCTGTGTTGATACCCCGTATGCATGTATGTTTCCCTTTCGCAACTGCCATGTCTGTGAGCATGCCCGGGTTGCTGTTGTGTGGGTGGACACACACGACGGTCCACAATCTGCCCTTCCATGATTCCACCCCATGTGTATGCATGTCTGCACTCTGCAGAGTCTAAGTGTGTGAGCATGCCCAGTAAGCAGCTGTGTAGATGGACACACAGTACAGTGCACACCGCGCCCATCTGTGTTGATACCCCGTGTGCATGTATGTTTCCCCTTCGCAACCGCCACGTCTGTGAGCATGCCCGGGTTGCTGTTGTGTGGGTGGACACACACGACAGTCCACACTCTGCCCTTCCATGATTCCACCCCATGTGTATGCATGTCTGCACTCTGCAGAGTCTACGTGTGTGAGCATGCCCAGTAAGCAGCTGTGTAGATGGACACACAGTACAGTGCACACCGCGCCCGTCTGTGATGATACCCCGTGTGCATGTATGTTTCCCCTTCGCGACCGCTAGGTGTGAGGGCATGCCCAGTATGCCATTCGGGGGTACACAATACAGTCGGCACCGATGTCTGCTACTAGGCATGTAACCATGGCCAATGACAGCCTGCATAGCCATGGTGACCGTCCAGGTGAGTCATATGTGGTTGGTATGCCACAATGGCTGCCTACATCATGCACGCCGGTTGCCCTCTCATAGGGTATACTGTCTGTGGTGCATCCCGTATCCATGTCGTGATGTTGTGCTCCGTAGTTAGTTGGTATTCCCGAGTGCAGCACTACCGTGTTACTGTACACCCACCTTGGGATGGTAACATGCTGTGTGACTGCGCACTCTGTCTTCATTCCCTATCGGCTGCCTTGCCTCTGCAGATGATATCACCCACCTAGGGGTATGCCTCCTGACAGTGCTGTGCTCAGTAATCTCGGTAGCTCATTCTGTAAATGCATCATGCTGTAGTGTGTTCATGTAGGTAGGCATAGGTTCATCTCCCGGCCCTTCCCCGTGTGTGTGTGAGGTGTGTGTGTGTGTGTGTGTGTTTCCAGCTGCCCTTGGTGAGAGTAGTTCCTTTAGTTGCTTTGCAACACATACCTTGGCTATTGGCATCTATTCCTTTATGGATGATGTCACCCGCCTAGAAGTATGCCTCTGACAGCACTGTGCTCAGTAATCTCGGTAGCGCATTCTGTAAATGCATCATGCTGTAGTGTGTTCATGTAGGTAGGCATAGGTTCAACTCCCGGCCCTTCGAGGTGTGTGTGTGTGTGTGTTTCCAGCTGCCCTTGGTGAGAGTAGTTCCTTTAGTCGCTTCGCAACACATACCTTGGCTATTGGCATCTATTCCTTTACGGATGATGTCACCCGCCTAGAAGTATGCCTCTGACAGCGCTGTGCTCAGTAATCTCGGTAGCGCGTTCTGTAAATGCATCATGCTGTAGTGTGTTCATGTAGGTAGGCGTAGGTTCAACTCCCAGCCCTTCCCGGTGTGTGTGTGTTTCCAGCTGCCCTTGGTGAGAGTAGTTCCTTTAGTCGCTTCGCAACACATACCTTGGCTATTGGCATCTATTCCTTTACGGATGATGTCATCCGCCTAGAAGTATGCCTCTGACAGCACTGTGCTCAGTAATCTCGGTAGCGCATTCTGTAAATGCATCATGCTGTAGTGTAGGTGTAGGTTCAACTCCCAGCCCTTCCCCGTGTGTGTGTGAGGTGTGTGTGTGTGTGTTTCCAGCTGCCCTTGGTGAGAGTAGTTCCTTTAGTCGCTTTGCAACACATACCTTGGCTATTGGCATCTATTCCTTTACGGATGTCACCCACCTAGAAGTATGCCTCTGACAGTGCTGTGCTCAGTAATCTCAGTAACGCGTTCTGTAAATGCATCATGCTGTAGTGTGTTCATGTAGGTAGGCGTAGGTTCAACTCCCAGCCCTTCCCCGTGTGTGTGTGTGTTTCCAGCTGCCCTTGGTGAGAGTAGTTCCTTTAGTCGCTTCGCAACACATACCTTGGCTATTGGCATCTATTCCTTTACGGATGATGTCACCCGCCTAGAAGTATGCCTCTGACAGTGCTGTGCTCAGTAATCTCGGTAGCGCGTTCTGTAAATGCATCATGCTGTAGTATGTTCATGTAGGTAGGCGTAGGTTCAACTCCCGGCCCTTCCCCATGTGTGTGTGTTTCCAGGTGCCCTTGGTGAGAATAGGTTCAACTCCCGGCCCTTCCCCGTGTGTGTGTGGGGTGTGTGTGTGTGTGTTTACAGCTGCCCCTGTAGAGAGTAGTTATTTTAGACGCTTTGCAACACATACCTTGGCTATCGGCATCTATTCCTTTACGGATGTTGTCACCCACCTAGACGTGTGCCTCTGACGGTGCTGTGTTCAGTGGTCCACGTAGCGCGTTCCATACCTGTGTCATACTGTTGTGCGGTTGGGTAGGTGGGGGTAAGGTCAATCCCCATGCCTGCCAGCTGTGTGTGTGTGTCTATGCTCTCAGCCGCATGGGTTCATAAGTTATGGCTTTAGAGTTTCCGCAGAACACTTATATCCTGCCGACATCTCTGTGTTTGTGGATGGTGAGATGCAGCTCGTGGACTGCCTGTGTGCCTGCTGTGGTTGGCGACCTCCGTAGCGTGTTCTCCACGTGCGCCCTGCTGTGGTGTGGTGGGGTGGTGCTGTGTACGTTACACTCCCGGCCTTGCCACATGTGTCCGTCTGTATATCTCTCGATGTATATATACATACTTATGTTATGCCCATAGCGCTGCCCTTGCATGGACAGCTGTCTGTCCCATGTATTGCATATTTGCACGGCTGACACATAGAACTGTGGTACGATGCATATCCACTCATTGTCCATGCAACGTCCGTATTCCGGCACGCCCTAGAGACATCTGCTGGATATCGTGGCAGACAGCTATCCTTGCTGTACTGACACTGTACCCGTACACACCATAAACCTTGTGTATAATTGCCTGTTTATGGTGTGTGTATGTCTATCTGAGCTGTGTGCATGGTCGTGTGTATGTCCCGCTATAGCCGCTGGTGGTGCATATGTCTAGCTGTGCCATAGTCACGGCTGTCATTTCTTCTGGGTCGATCGCAGCTGGTTGATATTGCGAACGGATCAATTTTTGGAGTTCTACAATGGACACCAGTGTGCATATGTAAAGTGTAGAACTTGTTGGACTGTCACCATCTGGCCAGTGGTTTTGACTGATGCTGTATGTTCCCCAATCGCGGATGTCTGTTTGACTACCCATATTATGTATTACTTGGCCTATCTATATCCATGTGCCAGTAAGCGGAAATACAGCAAACCTTGAGTCCTGGTCATCTTCATAAAGGACATTATTGAACATAAACCAGACCAAAACAGACAATGACAAAAATGATACACTCCACAGTCCAAAGATACTGAGCGCTTTCACCCACTAACATGGGGCATCGTCAGAGTACGAAATACATTAGATAGTCGTCCCTTATATACTTCCTTCAGAGTCAGTTTAAAGACAATTAATCAATAAACTTGCTCATAGTTAAGTGGACAGTGCTCCAAGTCTTAATGATAAAGTGACATATACAAATCAGTGTTGCATACATTACTTAATGGAAACATTAATACAACAACAATGTGTTAATATAAATACAATATTGGTCAATACAATCAGTATATTGAAACATAGTTGATAATTGTTGTGAGTAAACCTTAGAATGTAGTGTGTTGATAATGATATTGTATATTAATGTGTATAATTGTTGCATTAAGATTCCAAATTATGGAATAAATAAGTACAATTAAATGCATATTTTGTATAAATATGAATGTAAATAAGAGTCACAATGTTAAATATAAATATGACTGTATTATAACTATATCAATATGATATGGAATAAACTGTAGTTGTTTACATCTTGTTTTCAAGTGACAAATCTATGTCCATGCGTCATATATACGGGCCGTCGGACTGCTGTGTGTAGATATATACATGTGAACCCCTCATTTCATACCTTGCTTTGTTACTGTCTGTGGATTACCTGTGTACACACATCTATTACCATGCCATACCTTTCCACTGTACAGGTTCTGGCATGGGGTACGGCTGGTTGGCCCTTAATCTTGCTGTGTGTTACATTGACCTTCTTGCTTCTATAGGGACCTGATCCCGTAATTGTGATGTGCTTCCACTGGCCATATATTGCTCTGTCATCTGGGATCTGTGTGTAACCAGTCCTTTCAGGACACTTTCTATTGTTGTTCCTTTTTGGTTACATATATGAGTACTTTGGTATGTTGTGCTATTATTGTGTGTGGAGCATTTCTTCACAGGCTTCTGCTGACACTGGACATATATCCAGCTAGCCTAGCCCGGTCAACAAGTGTGAGCCAACTGAACACAATTCGTACGGGGGCACCTTCTGACAAGTGGGTCGGGTTACAGATGCATAACCGTCGTCAATCCATACTACTAACACACACGTTATTCTATCCACATTCTATGTTTGTCTTATCACATAGCATGTGTTTCTCACTATTTCTAATGGTACTTTACATGGCATTGCCCAATTCCATACTTTCAGAGGCTGACAGTTTTGAGACATGTATAATTGACGTGGAGGACACAGCCTTAACTTTCCCTGCTGTGAGCGGATCACACACGCGCACTTGCATTTCCTAATTGTGGGTTACGTGCAGGTGCACATGCATATCCGTATTCTGTTTACATATGTTTACTGGGTCTGTGTGGTTACGTGGTCTGTGTTAGTTGTGACTGTTCCAGTAACATATCTCTGATTCGGTTGACAGACGTGTGCGGAACGCACTTTCACCTTTACACATGTAACAGTCTTTGCGGCATGGACGCATTACGTACACGTTCACATTTATATGTTCTATAGTCATAATTCAAACGGGACTGCATTCACGTTTGCCGGTTACTGTGACCACTACACGTTAGCTGTTCTGTCTCATTTATATGCATACCCATGGTACTTAGCTAAATTTACATATCCCCCACCCCACCCCCGCACTCACGTACGTCACAGGCATCCATTCTCCTGCTGGGAAAGGTGCGGTACTACATGTTAAACATTCCTTATTCCCTCCCGCTCATGGCCCAGGATGCATATGTCATGACCGCAGGGATATTCAGATCACAGGGGCTTATATCCCCTACGCATACAGGCCTTCGATTGTCAGGGTGTTCCTGTGGTGCTTTGGGTTTGGTCTTGTCCGCCTAGTGTACGGAACTGCCCTGACCATGTACGAATGTCAGACGAGTCACATGGGCACGGTTTGTCCGTGTCTATGATACCATATCCCCCCCCATTATTCCTAACTGTGTGCGCTGATTGGCCGGTGTGCCCGTTGTAGATCTTGTTATAGTAATTGCACACGGTCTGGTCGACCGGACCTATTTCCATTACTAAACCTCGGTATTTATAACCTGTCTCGCTATATTACATGGGTTTAACATTGCGTGATGGCTTTCACTGAGCCACGGACATGTCCGTTGCTTAGCTTGGGGCAGTCCCGCTCTGCTACACACATTTAACATGGCGGAACAGGTTGAACAGCTCAGCAACGGGGACATCGGGCTCTCCGTCGCTGTTTAGTATTGAATCGCTATGTTGACTTTGTTTCACATAGCGAGACAGTGTCGACATTGGTAACGGACATCTCACGCAGTACGTCCGCACTGCCGCGGGTGCCGTATGTCTGCGTTTGGGCAGCGGACAGGCATTATGCTGTGCCATTATGTCTGGGAATATATGGTTTCTTTCCATAGATGATATGGCATACTAGCAATGACCCACGTCTGGGTGTGGGTACTGCTGTATTTACCCATGGCAAGAGCGGCCTTAGGTCAAGTGGTGCCCTAGGCAAAAGGACTCCATGGTGCCCCCACCACATCACCCGCTACCCCCATCCTGGTCTACCTACACCAAATAAATACTGGAAAAGTGACCCTAGTAGAGCGGCGCCCTAGGCGGCTGCCTAGTTGGCCTATGCCTAAGGCCAGCTATGTGTGTGGTCCCTCGGGCATCGGCCTCGGGAACGCACCACGTCTGCCGTGGGTATATCTAGCATTACCCGCATCCGGGCATGGTTTATTGCTATGATGTTCCATGTGTACGGACACGTGTGTTTGGACAACCTACAATAGCTTCTGCTATTGGCATACAATGCTGTGGGTGGTGCCGGTTACCATACATATGCCTTTCTCAAAAGCCGACTTCACACTTCTAAACACTAGTGTGGTCTCCTTTAAGGCCCCTGAGCCAGTGGTAAACATTACTCAAACCGCTGAATCACTTACATATGCCTTCTACCAGCACCTACAGGACTGCATGGATCAGGCAATCCCATACAAAACTGAGACTCTTTCTACCAAAGCCAAGCGTCTGGTCTGGTGGACCCCAGCCATAAACAAGCTCTACAACAAAAGGAGGAAGCTACTACAAGATAGAGCAGAATCCTTGTAAGGTAAGACACCCTTGCTCATTATATGTGAAGAACTACAAGCTCTCATGAAATCATCCAGGGCAAATTCGACAGATAAATCACCAAGGACTCGAAAGACAATCATAAGGCCTTCTTTAGCTATGTTAGACACCTGGGAGGACACTCCCAGATATGCTCAGACTGGGTTCAGAATGATGTGAAGATTACTGAACCTACACACATTGCCAACATACTGGCTGACAGGTTCGGTGCAAACTTCTCCCCCCCCACATAGAGAGATATCTATACCAGAGGATTGTAGCCCCCAGAACATCTGTAACGCACAGGTGGGAAATGCTCTCTCCAAGGCAGTAAACACAGCATCCATGGGACCAGATGGTGTCCCAGCTGTGTACTCCACGAACTCAATGAGGAAATAAACCCACAGTTAGGACAGCTGTTTAATCTTAGCCTCACCTCAGGATACGTACCCAAGTAGTGGCGCAAGGCGACTGTAGTCCCACTTCACAAGGGCGGTGCCTCCACTGACCCTGGTAATTACCGTCCCATTAGCTTGCCAAGCCTTATCTGCAAAGTCATGGAGAAGGATCATAATGGAACTCATAGATAAAGACATAGGGGACTTGCATACTTTGGATCCAACCCAGTTTGGCTTGGTCAAAGGCAGATCATGCCTTTTAAACTTGGTTGACTTTTTAGGAACAGTCACCAAGGCCATTGATGAGGGTAAAGCAGTCCATACAGCCTACCTCGACCTGGCAAAGGCCTTCGACACAATACCCCCCTCAGGTATCATTGATAAACTCATCAGCTTGAATGTAAACCCATACATCGCAAGATGGGTTGCAAACTGGCTAAGTGACAGAACCCCCACGGTCAGAGTTGCTGGCGCCATGTCAGACTCACAGCCAGTCACAGGTGGTGTCCCACAGGACTCAGTCCTGGGTCCACTCTTTTTCAGCATCTACATTTCCAAAGTACAAGCAAACACAGGGGGGTTATGGCTGACAATGTTTGCAGATGACTGCGAACTGGGTGCCATAGTTGGAAACACATCTGACACAGATATCCTTCAGAAGGGCCTCACAGATATGGATAACTGGTGCCAGAGACATGGCCTACAGCTAATTGCCAGGAAATGCATAGTCATACCCTTCGGGAAGAACAAGGTTACCCCTAGCTACCATATAGGTGGCAATCCACTGAGCACAGAGGAAGTTACCAGGGATCTGGGGACCCAGGTTGTCAGTAACCGTTCGTTCGACACACACGTTGCTAAAGTAGTTAGGTAGACCTTCTACATTGCCCACCTGATCATGAAGGGATTCACATCTAGATCAGGGGAGGTCATCGTCCCCCTGTACTCATCACTCATTAGACCTATGATTGAGTACAATGCCCCATTCGGAATGTATCTGACCCGACACCTGCAGCAGCTGGAATGGCCCCAACAGTTCATCGCCAAACGGATGCAGGGTCTCAGGAATATGTGTTATGCTGCCCGACTGAAAGGACTCCAGCTCTATTCAGTCGCATGCCACTTGCTCAGAGGTGACCTGTGCCTGACATACAAGGCCATGTCGAACCCAGATCTGATGACTATGCTTCACCTAAAGGATCTAGATCCCTCAGAACCACAAGGGCAGGTGACTTAAACCTTGACACGGTCATTAATAGAACGTGCTGGAGGGACAGATTCATCACCCAGACACTCATTATTCTGTGGAACAACATCCCAGTACATGTGAGGCAGAGCACCTCACTGGCCTTGTTCAAGAGGAATCTTGACCAATGGATGGGAGATTGCAGATATACCCCAGGGATTACTTCAGTGTCACTGCTTGACAGAGGTACAGCAATATAATAGGCATAGTTTTCTTCAAACTGAAGGGGTGGTGAAGGCAACATAACTATGGGCTAGGCTTATAGATGCCCTTGGGTGGATAGCCTACTATGAACCTATGAACCTATGTTCATAGTTTGTCCCATTCACACTTGTCTATCCCCTGTCCTCATTAAATGCGTGGATATTTCTGTGGCACATGATTGAACTATGTATTACCTGCAGGTATGCTGTGTACAATGCACATATGTCACGGTTGATTACAGTGTATCTGTGTACCTACCTCTGTGATACTGAGGACTACCACACATCCTTCACAGCATTACATGCATATGTCCATACTATTATTCGTTGGCCTGTGGGGGGTTGTCAGGGCAACGGTTACACGTGTCCCTGTTTGTGCACGCATCATGGTGGTCTTTGACCGGCCTCCATTGCTATCGTGGGATGGACGGTGGTGTTGGTGTGTGTTTGGGTTGTGTTTCCACTACCGATACATCAGTGGGGGGGTGGGGTTGGCACATGTTCCTCTTTGCAGGGGGCCCCATCCTGGACATTTGTGTCATGCGTTGACACTTGGCACATGCCATATGTCCTGTGATATTCCCACAGTTGTGTATGCCTTCCTGCATTACTACTGCGTGTTACTGGCAGTTTGTATCTGGTACGCATGGCTATTATGTTGGATAGCTTAGCCTATTCCCATGATATGACATACCCATTCATCCAGGCATATACGTGTTATTCAATCCTTTGCATTAGCCGTGGGTGTTTGGCCATCCGGCACCACTATTATCTACGTGTGATGTCCCACCTTCACCTTCTGTGCATGTGGCACCCTGTTGGGGTGTCCTGCTTGGTGGGCGGATGTTCCGCCCTATGTGTTGTGTTTGACATGTCTGCATAGCTATTCATCGGTACAGTGGCTGCACATACTGCTTTGTCCAGATGTGTACAGTTATGGACACCATGGTGTGTGAATGCCTATGGGGTTTCGACAGGTCCATACCACATGCGGGATGTACACATTCTGCCGACACATTCACATGCAGCCATTTGGATATCAGTACCTGAGGTGGGATGTTGACATGTGGGGTACATATTTGCACGCGTGGCACTGCCTAGGACAATACTTCATACTACATTTGAGGTATACCCACTGTGTGTAGGTGTGCAGCTGCGCATGGCTGCTAGCTGGGTTGGGTGGACGGTCGTACATGGGTGCGGGTTACGTGCTATGACGGGGCTGTTGTGTATTACATTTGCATGCATGGGTTCTGCTTCTGGATATTACGCCGCATACGCCATCCTATGTGTATGCGACGGGCACGTTGCTGGGTGTAGTACATGTTGCTATGCACATGTTTGTCTGTGTTTAGGGTATCTGGTTTCCTTCTGGTTGTTATATAGACACGGCTGCCCGGCTGTGTACTCTCACTACTGCTGGTGACCATGCCCATGGGGCTACTTGTGTGTAGGTGCGGCGCTGACATGCTGCGGTACACCTTCACTGGGTATGCCCACTGACAGTGCATTGCGTGACGGACACGGTATTACGCATATCCTTTGTTCCTTGGACGGGTACAATTTGGACTTCGTGGGTTAATGTTTGGTTCTCCGTTTTGTGTAAACGGGTACTATGTTGCATACTCTGCGTACGTTTCATTATCCACGGACACTGGCTGGTGCGGTTACTATTGCAGGCGGCCTGTGACAGTCAGCACTTTAGGTTGCTCCTCACCTGTCGGCCTGGCCACGCCTACGGGCGGATCCTACTTGGGCTCGCGCACGTGCCCTCTGCACGTGGTTGTGGTTGCGGCGTGCACTCATTACTATGCATGTGGCGCTGCTACGCCAATTATACACTGCACTGCCGACGCACTCCTTACACCGTCCTTGCGCCGAGCTTCATGAATCCGGGGGGATGTGTTAATATGGGAATTCTACTACAATTTTTTTTTTTCTGAATTTACCATTATATTTAGGGTGGATGGGTGTGACTTTTCCATGCAGCTGTTTAGGTATTGGTACAAGTCAAAGGTGAAAGAGACAGCCCTTTCAGCTGGGTCAATTTGAAGGAGATTGTTGGAGAGTTTGCATTTGACTTCTACAAACTAAAGTTGGTTTGCCTTGGAGAAGTCCCTTGCCACTCTGGCAGTCTTATGAGCTGCTAATCAATGCTGGATTGACCTGGTTGTAGTCAGGGCTTTATCCCTCTATGCGACCAGAGCAGCAATGTTAGCATATTGAACAATATAATAGACACCTTAACTAGTTAAGACTTTTTCTCAGATGTGTATTGGAAGGAATCTCCAGATGTATCCAAACTGCAGAACTCATTAATCCTCTGCATTAGTTTGTGTATTTCATTATAGGTGTCTCCCTCCAGCTACATAATAAATTTGTGTTTTGGGTGTCTTTAACCAGGGCTTAATAAGATAGCCACTACCACAGTAATTAGAAACATCATGAAGTAACATCCTGACAGTGTGTATAGAGTATGTACTCTTACATGTCACATTTATATGACTGATTACTTACTCAATATATGTAGATGTGAGAGATAAGGCTTTCAAAACAAAAACATGCAATAAGGCCTGCACTCTATGTACCTGAATCATGCATGATTTCTATGTTTATTTATTTACTTATTTGATATTTGTTTACTGGGAAAGTCCGACTGGGCCAAAAAATGCCCGTTTTTGGCAGAGACCCAGAGAGAAAAGCTCCACAAATGAAATAGTTAAAAAATCAAGTACAGATATTTTAATCTAGGACACACTTATGGTGTCATCCATATAATACTAGAATGTCCCTGAGCAAAATGCATACTTTAGTTTAAGGTGGTATACAATTCCTCTGGAGGCTGTGTGCCTTCATGTGTAGTTCACATGTTTGCATATAACATGCACCAACTGTCTGTACAACAAGTATCAGTAGGCCATCTCCTGGCCAGAGAGATGGTCTAGATGAAAACTGTGTGATCCTCAGTTGCTTTTAAGTAACTGGACCTTCTGGTACAACTGGTACCATATTTTCTGCCATCAGGACTTTTCCCGACTGCATTCAACAACTATATTACAATATTTTCTCCATGACCCATAAGCTAACAATTCAGGGAATGACAGCTGTTCTGATTACTATACCTTTCAATGTCTTTTCTTTGCTCCTAACAGCAATGTATTTAAAATCAGTGATGCTGAGTACTCTAGGAGGTTTGGACATTATAGACTCTTTCCTTGACTGCATATTGTAGTGGTGGTGGTGATTATAACTTGATGTAAGTCCAAGCATCACTGCATGTGCCATACAGGAACTGATCTAGAATACAGGAGAAAGCAGTCTAGGGCACACTTATGGTGTCACCCATATAATATTAGAAATTCCCTGAGCAAAATGCATACTTTAATTTAAGGTGGTACACAGTTCCTCTGGAGGCTGTGTGCTTTCATGCGTAGTTCACGTGTTGCACACAGCTTGCTCTAACTGTCTGTATAGGAAGTATCTGTAGTGGGCCCCCTGTGAAAATTAAATTTTAAATAATCCTACAGACAGTGGCAAGCCATTTACTCTAGACTTTAATGGTTGTGCCTGAAGAGAGATGGGGTACTAAAAATGGTGACAAAATTTCTTTCTTGTGTACAGCTCCTTCTCTGCCTTATATGAATCTGCAGCAGCACTGCATAGATTTTGTTTATCAAGCTTATAAGACTTTATCCAATGCCAAAATCATAAAGTCATAAGCATTGGTTCATAGGTTCATAGGTTGGTACTAGGCTATTGGCCCTAGGGCCTATATAAGCCTAGCCATAACAATTCCCTGGATATTATTTCCCACAGTATTTACTTCCCTGGACCCCTGTCTAGCAGGGCGACTGATGTGATTCCTGGGGTGAATTTCTTATCTCCCATCCAGTCATCAAAGTTCCTTTTGAAGAGGGCCAAGGAGGCACTCTGCTTGACATGTATGGGCAGTCTATTCCAGAGTATAGGGAGTCTCTGGGTCAGGAACCTATCCCTCCAGCATGTTTTGTTCATTGTGATGACAAGGTTTAGATCCCCAGAGCGTGTGGCCCTGAGGGATTTTGATTTCTTTAAGTGGAGCATGTCCAACAACTCAGGGTTTGACATGGCCTTGTATGTGAAGTAGAGATCACCTCTGAGTAGACGATATGCCACAGAGTATAGCTGGACTTTTTTCAGATGGTCAGCAAAGGTCATCTGATTTAGGCCTGTGATTCTTTTAGTAAGGTATTTCTGCGGCCTTTCCAGCTGTTGCAGATGTCTCATGAGGTACATACCAAATGGGGCGTTGTACTATATAATGGGTCTAATGAAGGATGAGTACAGTGGGACAATGACCTCATTTTTTCTGAACTAAAATTCCATACTCCTGACATAAAGCAGGTAGATATGACTTCTACTAATCTGTCAGAAAATATTGAGATAATCTATCCCACGGGTAAAGATGCTAAGTTCATGGAAGGTAAGTGAAAAAAATGAAATACTAAATGTTCTATAGAATCAAAGTCTAAATCATCTGCATTTATTCTGAAATGCAGTTGGACATTGTTTTATACATTTCTTCTATACTGGATTCTTTGAGAATAATGAGACGGATAAGGCATCGAATTTGTTTAATAGAAAAAAATGCATCCTTCTTTTGTAAGTGTACCATTGACAATTGTTTTACTGTATCAAAGCTTTCAGCAAATTCTTTTGTACTTAGAAAGGCATGCTTTAACTTAATGGCCATCCTTAATTAGACAATGTTTTGAATAATACAAGGTCTTTCCCCAAATACTAACATTTCTTCTTTGTGCTGAAAAACATGGCTTAAATCAGTAACAGAAAATGGTAATGTCAATGGAGAACATTTTAATTTAATGTTATAAAATATTTTTTCCATAAATGCAATATACTGCTTCTTCTCCAAATGTTTTCCACTAGCAAAGAATGCCAAGTGAAACACAATCCAAAATGACAATCAGGAACTTCTTTCAGCAGAAGAGTATTTTATTCCTCGAAACAGTTACTAATTAATTAATAAATGCTCCAATTTCAAGGATGCTGGTTAACTCCTCCCTTCACTGTCTATTGTCACTTACACCAGAGTCAAACACTATATGTCATGTCTTCAACAATTCTTTAATCATTACTTTTTATTACTGGGAATGACATCGTTAGTGTTTAGCTTTTTCCCATTATGTTCATGGCTGTTAGTTTCTGTATGCATTATTTTTGTTCATCGTTGTATTATTTCATTTACAACTGTGTTAATGTGACTTGCATTTTTTGAATCCTGCATTATCACTTAATGAAAGTATCCATAAGTTCCTGTTTAAATTCTGGTAAGCTGCATCATTTCATTTATATATTGTGCTGCCTTATGCCTTGGGTTGTGGCTGAAAAGGGTCATGCATCAGTCCTCTAACATGATTAACAAGCTTTAAATAAATTAGCAAGCATGCATTCAAGTAAATAACGAACATCTGAATGGGATAGTGATGTTTCTTTTCCTTCTTTACCAGTGGTGCGAGAACCAGACAACTTGAATCATTTTTGTGACAGATAGCAGAGAGATAAACAAACTGTACAATTTAAGAAGAGAGGGGGATATGGACAAGGTACAACATCAGAAGGGCAACAACAATGTTTTCACAAACAGGGAGGATGGCAATGACATTTTTTTCATCGGACATTCTCAGAACTCTCTGGTAATTAATTTATCTGGTTTTGAATTAACAAATTAATGCTTATCTGAGAAGATTTAATAAACATAATTTGGGGTCTGTAGCCTTGCTGTTTGTATATGTATCAGGTATATATTCATTTGGTTATCAGGTTCTGCAGCTCTGGAACTTGCTGCCATAGTTGTTTAGGCAGTGTTCCAATTTTGCCCCCATTAAGAAAGTCATTAAAGAGCTTTCCTTTTTGACCTAGATTTTACTGATGACCCATTGAATCAGCCATTAGTACCAGAATCAACTTTTAGTGTTTTATGATTTTATTTTATCTATTTTTCTTAACTTATTCTTTGTTTTCCAATTTTATACTATAGTAGTGTTTGGTACTTAAACACTTAAATGAAGGTAGAGTTGAAGGTAAGGTAGTTAAAACATTATTAAATGAAGAAGTTGTTGAATGTGCTCCACATAAGGAAAAAAGGAGAATGTTTTCTTTCTGTCTTTTGTGATACATCCAAGCCATATTGGTGGCTTCTGTTCTTGCATTTTAAAAATCTAAGTTACTGCATTTCAGCCGACATGTTTACATGCCCTAGTCTCTCAAGCGGAAAAAAAACCTCCTGGTGAATTATGGTGCATATTAAGGACTTTTTCTGCGTACCCAGCTAGACATATCATAGCAATACTTACAATTTAAGAAGAAAAGATCTACATTACCAGACCTCTTTCTAGGTTTAGCTATAAGACCCAGTATATTACCAACATAGTTTAGTCTATCCATTGTTTTCTTTCATGAAATCCCAAGGAATCTCACACTGTTCTTATATGGATAATAGAACAATTGTACCTTAGACCCATTGTTTTCTAATGCAGTTAGGTCAAGTATCATTTCTTTCCAACAAACATAGTTTAACAAAAGACTCCTGTGATTCCTGCTTAGCAGGCTATTTGATGGCATCTTTATATAAATTTTCCTTTGATTCTGTTATGGAAATATATTTTAACAGGAAAAAATAAACATGGTGCTGTCAATCATAACTTATTTTTCCTCTAAAAGTAATAGAAAAAGAATAGAAAATAAATCAGATAGGTCCAGATATTCATGTCAAATTAGAAAAACACAGAAATGTGTGTCTCCCTTTTTCTTAATTGTTAACTGCGGTGGTGGTGCTGCGGTAGCGTTGTCACCTCACAGTAAGACGTTGTCCTGTTCGATTCACAGCTAGAGCGTCTTCTGTGTAGAGACATGTGTGAATGGGGTACCTTTGTTGAAGGTTATGTGTCAGAGCTGGCAACTTGGCATGTAAAAATCTACTGCCAATCATTAGCGGACTGGAGTTCCGCTGTGGCGACCCCTAACCGGGAAACGCCAAAAGACATAAACCAGATGGAAGAATACATGTGAAAATCTTACCTATAAACAGAACATTGATCTAACAGAGTACATGACTGCAGTATATGAGACACCTTATTAAGGATACAGTACAACTTATGTTTACCTTTTATTGTTTCTGGATTAGATATTGTTAGAGGAGGTTAGGGTTTAATTGCTTGCATTTCCAAAATAAGTCAGTGAAAACATTTTCAGATAGAGAGGCTTTGTAAATGTCTTTTCATTTTAATATTTCATATACAACTTAGTGGGTTGATAGATGAGCCTTTTGCAGCCCTGATCCAGGCCACAAGGGCACAAATAAATACAAGTCAGATTTAGACAGGATAGAGTAGCAATCAGCTGACGTGTATCTGGGTGATGGAAGATAAACCAGTGTACCCACAGATGATCCACATACACATGGGAAGAACATAAAGATTCTACACAGGCAGTGACATGGGATCAGGCCTGAATCCCAGACTCTGGAGCTGTGAGATAGGGAGTTAACCACTAAGCCATCTGAGCAGCATAATTAGCAAATAAGTAAAAAACAGAAGAGATCCAAAAAAGGAAAGCAAAATGGGAAAGGAAGAATGGAGAACTGCAGCTGGGGGGTGGGGGTTATGGAGACAGGAGAGAGAAGTAGGCAAGGTGTTCAGTGTTTTGGACAAGTCTTTGGCTCAGAGACATCTACATGGCAGAGATATGGGATCTTTAGAAGTATGGAGTGCTTCAAGAGACAATATGGGCGCTAAGGATAATAGTTGAGCTGGCTAGTCATGTGAGAAAGGACTGAAGGAGACACGAGATAAAGGGACCATAAGAGGCCAGGAGACAGTAGGATATGGAAAGGTAAGAAGATGAAAAGCATATGATAGGAAAACATACACAGAGAAAATCAGAGAAGCAGAAGTAAGTGGGCCAGTATTCTGAAGGGCAGTGGAGAGAAAAGGGGTCAGGAAATACGCTGGACAAAATGAAGGATGGTAAGGAAAAAGGAGATTTAGACAAATAAAAAAGAGATAACAAAGAAGAGTAATCCAAGGTAGGGGTGCAAACATAGAGTGGTGATAGGTGATGAAAGTAATGCAGCCAGATGCTGTTCTTCACTTAAGAAGGTATATGAGTAGGTACATGTTGTGGTGGATAAATGACCTGAGAGATGAGACAGCTGAGGTGGTAGTAAGCAGGGACAAGGAAGGTTCAGAGTGTGTGACCAGAGTAGAGTGTTAGTGGTAGCATCCCCAGAAGTGTTATATGTTCCTGGAGCAGCATTTTTATGAAGAACATTATTAGAGTACATAATGACTGGCTGCAAAAGTCCAGTCTTTATATTGTCAGGAATACTGTTACCAATGTTTTAAATATCATGGATTATATATATTTCAGTTCTACTTTTCCTAAAAGCTATTGCTCTGTACACGTCATTTATTGAACTTAATGTGTATTACCGCATCTATTCTATTTATTATGCCTTTCTTATTTGGTTACACTGCGCATAAGTTAATCTACTGGCACCTTCCTTGTCTACTCTATCTTGTATGTGCCACTGATTGGGTCATAGCTGAAAAGGGTCTTTTCTTATTTGGTTACACTGCGCATAAGTTAATCTACTGGCACCTTCCTTGTCTACTCTATCTTGTATGTGCCACTGATTGGGTCATAGCTGAAAAGGGTCTTAGGGTCAGTTTGTTTATATTGTTGAAACACACAGACAGATAAGAAGAAGAGTTTAAACAGGCGGAAGAATGGTGAGAGACCAGTCTCAATGTTAGGGATAAGCTCCATTTTATCTCAGAAGGGATGGCACCACTCAAAACTGTAAAGGTATGGCTCCATTATCATGTAGTTAAGCAAAGATGAAAAGGAAGGGCTAGGGGGTATCACAGATACATAGGAGAGAGTAGGCAGAGGTTGAAAGTTGATACAGAGGAACAAGCTATGATAACGTAAGGTAGTAGTAATAAATAGTAACTAAGCAGTAATAAATGCTCTTCAGTGCAAGGAGTCTAGAAAGGAAGATTGTTAGATACAAGCCCGGATGCAGCCAGGGAGAGCATATGTTGCTGTAAACCTAGAAATAAGGACTGGGATATGAAAATACCAGGGTATAGTTTTTTTAGGAATGAAAGACCAGAGGGATAGTTAAAGCATGGTAGGCTACATAAGGGAGGACATCAAAAGTTAGATTACAGAGGAAGAACATCACCCCATGAAGGTGATGGGGAGTGGCAGGGGTCAGAAAAAAGGATGAGCACCACAGTGGTTGCTGTAGAGAATGTGGAGGACTGCTGGTGAGCTGATATAGTACATTATCTCCAATAATATTAAATAAAAAGGATGGGACCAGTAAGAAAGAATAACAGAGGGAGAAGCAGGAGAAGAGGTAGAGCTAAAATAACTGAAAATCTGAATCTACTGGTAGCAGGCTGCTAGGTTCTGAGCACTGAGCAAAGCTGGACTAGCTGGTAATTAATTCATGCTCGACAAGCCACGTTGCTTCACTAGGGACGGCTTGCACCTGTCACCCTTAGGCTTTCGTATACTGGCCAAGCCTCTTGCCACCCCCATAGTGCCTTTTTTAGGCAAGGCCCAAAGGACAAACCCACCTCTATAGACAACCCAAAGATAAAAAAACTAAAGGTAATGCTACTCAATGCCAGAAGTCTAAACCTCAAGATGCATGCACTCGAGACTCTCCTCAGTATGGAGAAAATCGATGTCTGTGCAGTAACAGAAACCTGGTTCAAGGCTCCTGAGAGCACCCCAGCACTACCAGGTTATAACTCATACCATGCGTTTCTTCCCCAAAACTTGGACCAAAGCACAAAAGGAGGGGGGTATCTATATTCATCAAAGATACCTACACCTCCAGGTTAGTGGCACTGCACGAAGCATCGGAAACCATCCATGTCCAACTAACAGCGGGCAAAACTGCCTTTCAGTTTGTAGCCTGCTCCAGAACACCCTCCCTATTACAGGAACCCCACTTGGCATTCCTGAGAAAACTGGAGCATATGAAGGTCTCTCCAAACACTATGTTATTGGGTGACTTCAACTACCCAAACATTGACTGGGAAAACTACTCAAGCCCAAACACCCTCGCCCAACGGTTCCTTGAATTTTTAAACTCTAACACAATGGAACAACTGGTCACCACTCCCACAAGAGGGAACAACATATTGGACCTGGTCATCACCAACATGGGGACTCTATGTTCCACACCAGAGGTAAACCCCTCATTGGTAAGATCAGACCATAAACAAATTTCCCTGGACATCCATATCCCGTCCCCACCACCAGCCAAGGAAATCACTGTAAAGAATTTCTCCAAAGCCAACTTTGCACTTCTCAAGACTGAGGTGGAATCCTTCAAAGCCCCTGGGCCAGAGGATAATACAGCCCAATCCACAGAATCCTTTACAAATGCATTCTATGAGCACCTGCAGAAATGCATGGATCATGCTATCCCAAATAAAACCAAGACTCACTCCTCCAAAAACAGGAGACCGGTCTGGTGGACCCCGGCCATAAATAAGCTATACAACAGAAGGAGGAAGCTACTACATGACAGAGCAAAATCCCAAAAAGGGAAGGCATCTCTGATCAGTATTAGCAAAAAACTTCGATCCCTCATAAAATCATCAAAGGCCAGTTTCGAAAGAAAAATTGCCCTAGACACTAAAGATAATCACAAGGCCTACTTTAGTTATGTCAGAAACATGGGCGGAAACTCCCAGATATGCTCTGAATTGTTGCATAATGGTACAAAATATACTGAACCTACAGACATAGCCAACATCCTGGCAGACAGATTCAGCGGAAACTTTTCCCCCCTTCCCCCCCAAAGGAGCAAATGCCTATCCCAACTGAATGTAACCTCCCTGACATCACAGATGCACAGGTGAAAGCTGCCCTCTCCAAAGCAAAAAACACAGCATCTATGGGACCGGACGGTGTCCTAGGCTGTATATTACATGAGCTCCAAGAAGAACAGAACCCTTACATTAAGTCACTGTTCAAACTTAGCCTTACTACAGGATATGTACCCAAAGAATGGCGTATAGCTACAGTGGTCCCACTCCACAAAGGAGGTGCCACAACGGACCCCGGAAACTATCGCCCCATAAGCCTGACTAGTCTGGTCTGTAAAGCTATGGAGCGTATTATCATGGAACTCATAAACAAAGACATTGGGAGCCTCCAGACACTGGACCCTACCCAGTTCGGCTTTGTTAAGGGCAGATCTTGCCTCTTAAACCTAGTTGATTTCTTTGAAACAGTTGCCAAAGCCATAGATGAGGGCAAGGTAGTCCACACAGCCTACCTGGACCTCGCAAAAGCCTTTGACACAATACCCGACTTGGGCATCATAAATAAGCTTACCGGCTTAAATATCAACCCCTATATCACAAGATGGGTTGCAAACTGGCTCAGAGATAGAACCCACATGGTCAGAATCGCAGGTGCCATGTCTGAATCCAAACTAGTTACAAGTGGCGTCCCACAGGGCTCAGTTCTGGGACCTCTCTTGTTCGGTATATACTTCTCTGAGGTTCAGGCTAACACGGGGGGATTATGGCTGACAAAGTTTGCAGATGACTGCAAACTGGGGGGCCATAATCGAATCTCCAGCTGACACAAGCATCCTCCAAAAGGGTCTCACAGAGATGGATGCTTGATGCCAGAGCCACGGCCTCAAGCTAAATGCTAAAAAGTGCATAGTCATCCCCTTTGGGAAAAACAAGGTGCCCACAAATTACCACATAGGTGGTAATCCATTAAGTACGGAAGAAGTAATTAGAGATTTGGGGACCAACGTAGATAGTAATCTCTCCTTTGATAATCACATTGCCAAAGTGGTTAGAAAGACCTTCTATATAGCCCACCTTATCACGAAAGGGTTCGCATCTAGATCAAGAGAGGTCATTGTGCCCCTCTACTCGTCACTCATCAGGCCCATAATTGAATACAATGCCCCTTTTGGGATGTACCTTACCCGACACCTGCAGCAACTGGAGAGACCCCAAAAGTACCTCACCAAGAGGATCATGGGCTACAAACAGATGTCCTATGCAGCTCGACTAAAGAAATTCCAGCTCTACTCAGTTGCTTACCGCCTACTCAGAGGCGATCTAAAGCCATGTCAAACCCAGAATTAATGGACATGCTCCACCTCAAAAAATCCAAGTCCCTTAGAGCTACATGCTCCAGGGACCTAAACCTCAGCACAAAAATAAATAGGACATGCTGGAGGGACAGATTCATTTCCCAGAGGCTCCCCTCACTCTGGAATAGAATCCCAATTCATGTTAGACATAGCCCCTCGCTGATCCTCTTCAAGCGAAATCTGGACGCGTGGATGGGAAATCGCAAATTCACCCCTGGGATCTCTCCTGTGTCCCTGCTAGACAGAGGCACAGTAAACTAATCTTAAAAGGGTACCCTCTGTGACCTACTTTACAGAGGCACAGTAGGCTAATCTAATAGGGAGGCGGAAGCCAAATACACTCTGGCTAGGCTTATAAATGCCCTAGGGCAGATAGCCTAGTACCTACCTATGAACCTATGAACCTTTAGGTGCTGAGCCAGCAAATACTGGAATATATCAGAAATTAAGGACATATGGACATCCTCCTAACCAAAGGAAGAATTCTGGAATGTCCAGGAGAAGGTGCCATTATCCAGTAATGCTCTAGTTGCTATGTGGATTAGAGTTGGTAAAGAGTAAAAGAGGAAAGAAATAATAATACAAAATGAGTTATAATATACCTTTGGATGAAGGATATAAATAATGCACTCATTCAGTTAATAAACTTGTATATATATTGCTGCCAGAAAGTAGATACTTCAAAATGTCATTAACAACTAACACAAACCTATATTTATTCTCTCGAGGGAAAGTCCTCCCTTGCATCTTACCTTGTTGGGAGGGCTGCGCTCATTGCATCCCTGCAAATCTATGTGTACTAAGACTAATATAACTCAACCATGGTGACAAGAGGAAAGTTCATTACCCTCAAAGTTCCACAGTTCTAGAATCAGATAATCTTTCATGTACAGCTAACCTGTAGTCAAGTGAGTAGCTCAGCTTAACTGATTCTTGACTTTAGTAGACTCAGTTTGACCTCATGTTCCCATAGGGATGGTGGTATGGGATTTCAGAAGATGGATTATGTGACTTATGTGGAAAGGGTCAAAGATAAGGGAGGGAACTGGAAGCAAACCTCAGAGGTGAATAATCTACTTAAATGGGCAGGGAAGGAATATTTAGGACATGGATGATGACTATAGGAAGAAGCAGAAAGCTAAAAATTGGAACCTGACATTGTTATATAGAAGAGTGACGCTATTAGGACCAAAGCTATGGCAAACAAGAAGTGTCAGGAAGTGGCTGTAAGAACAGGTGGTATAGTGCAAGGCAACATGGAAAATAAAAGTGTAGCTTAAAATCTGAGCTGTGACATGATGTCAGTAAAAGGGGCAAAGACTTTTTAAGTGTAATATAAAACTGAAGAAGAGGGTGACAGACTAGAATAAGCTGCGTAAGGATGGCAGCATATCACAGAGGACATGGAAAAAAGCACAGACATTGAATGGCTACTTCACCTCAGTCTAAACATACAAAGGTACCAATCTAAGATGGAAATAGTGCAGAAAAAAATAAAACAACTGAAAATGAAGGAACTGGAATGCAAAAAAACAAACTTATATACCAAACAGATTTAATGATAAATTTTGAGTACTTTCATCTCTTCCAAAGTTCACACATGAAAACAAGACTTCATCTGGCTAATACAAATCACATTTTCTCCTCTGTCATGTTATATACCAGTTAAAATCACAAGACTAGAGGCAGCACTGGGAAGACACCAGGCTAGACAGGGAGGAGGTGGCTGGGGAAACTGGATGCTATAAGGAATGATTAGTGAGAGGGACTAAACAGCTGCTTTCTGTTTCCTCAGGAATTTAACCTGATTTTGGTGAATCCCTTGACTAAGACCTTCAACAAGTCACTCCGTTGCACAAGGTGAACTGGAAACCTGAAGGAACTGCAGGCCTGTTAGCTTAACAACAGTTGTAAGATAAGTCATGGAGGGTATCTATGAGAAGGCTGGTTGCTTTCATAAAGGACAGCAATCTCCATGACAATTAAATGGGCTCATGGACAAAGTCTGATCCAATCTTATAACTTGGATAAGGGGAATATTAGAAAAGAAAGGTCAAACTGAATGTTACCAAAGCTTTTGACTCAGTTTTGCACCTGTGGCTGGTAGGAAAATTAAGTATGTGACTTGGACCATGACTGAACAACTGGACTGCGGTGAGGATGGAGGTCAAAACATGGATTGCTGGTAAGGGGGATGATGTCAGAAGTGAGGGTGGTGATTAACAGAGTAGCACAAGAATCATTTTTGTGCCCAGGACTCTTCACTGTGTTAGTTCATACATACTTGAGGGAATCGATCACAGGCTTAGTCTCTTTCTGATGGCAACTGAAATATGTGCAACACGGAGGATGGGGGAAGAGTCTAAGGAAGAAATCTGAAAAACCTTAGCAGGCTGCAAAAAGATGGCTGTTACAGTTCATTACAGAGAAATGCAGAGCACTACAGATGGGTCACAATATCTGATGTGTCACCCTGGGGCTGTAGAACTGAGCATGATAAAGATCTCCAGTGACGTCTGGCTTGTTGACCTCATGCATGATTAAAGACTCATGTGTCATTGCACATTCAAGAATGTGTGTGCTAAAAGACTTTTGTTTTATTTCCGATAAAATTTGCATACCACTATCATGCCTTGATAAAGCAAAGTTTGAAACTAGCTTTCCACAGATGTTTTTGTATTTACCATGGTCTGTCCATATGACCCCTGTATGCTTTTATATGTTTACACTGTATTTCTGTACTCTGCATTTGCATGACACTTGTCATTGAAAAATATGTCCTGTTGCTAGTTCTCATCCTATAGGAAAAGCTCAACAAATAATTATGCATGCACTAATACTTTGCCATTGGTTAAGCAACTGAGCTTGGAAGCATAGTGCATCAGTAAGAGATCCTGACAGACTGAAAGTAATGTCAGTGGGCCGGTGTTAGTTTTATAAGCTTTATGGTATTATTGCATACCTGATATGAGGAGTCCATTCCAAATGCACTCACTGCCCTATTGTATCATATTGTATCATACAGTGAGGAGTATTCGCCAAATGTTCCTTACCTGTATTACAGTGTGTTCCACCGAACTTGTACAATTACAAACATATTTGTAGAATGCCATTGATGAGTACAATACTAATATCACTTTAATGCATGCCTTCTTATTATCCTGCACATTGTATACATGTAACAGCTATTTTTCAGGCATGCACAAATAAACACAAGACTTAATGGCAATAATGCATAATGTAGTGATTTGGCGTTTACCAGTCAGGAATGCATGGCTGGCACTCTGTCACTATCACCCATCAACTTCCTATTCAGTCCCACTAACATCACTTTTGTGATTTCCATTCTGCACAATTCCTTCAACAGTAACTTGTTAGACACATATTAGTCCAAAATTGATGGGTGCAACATGGATATAATGTTAATGAATCCCCAGGAAAGTGTAGCACTGTATAGACAAAGTTTGCAAATTAATTATTGTTCTGTACTAAAGCAAGGTATTAAATATTATCTGAGTTTTCTAAAACTTCAGAAAATAGCAATGCTAGTCTGATACTATTACAGCATAACAATATAATGCACAGAAATACTATTATATTATTAATTTTGTTCAGTATTTGACCAGCATACTTATTCAGCTGCAAAACAAAATGTAAAATATGTAAAACTGGCAATATGTGTGATTGAACATTTTTAGTCAACTCAAAGAATATCAGCCAAAAAAAAAAAAAAAATGAAGGACAAAACAGGAACCACTAAAGAAAGATGAAAATGGCCCCCTCCCAGTGAACCATATCAAAGCTTGTTTCAGAGTGTACAGTATTTTTCAGTAAGCACTGCGGCAGTCAACCAAAAAACATTTGTGATTTGCTTATATAGTCATAATGTCATGCACTGAAAAGGTTGGCAGATTAAAGATTTGCTTACTAATTTGGGAAGATTAAGACAAGGAGAAGATAAAACAGTATCAGCTTCATAAACTTATTAGAGACTGCACAAAAGACTAAAGAAAAATCTAAATGGGTAGACTACTTATAAGGAACTATGTAGTGACACACAAGTACATTAAATGATGCCACAGCCAGTGGGTTTCTAAGATGTATAACAAACTGTACAAGTGTAATTCTTAAGAACTGCAAAAATAAAATGACATGCAGTGTACATACATATATCCAAAATATTCCAAAAAAAGACAAAGGAGCCATGAACTGTCTTCTTTCAGATGTAGTATAGTTTTAAGTTAAATGTTTTATATGTTCATAATATTAATTTATTCTTCTAAGTTTTAAGATATGATGTCACAGAAAAAAGGGTAAGTTGCATATGTCAACAAAGTTCCCTATCTTTTCAGGTAGTGGTGCTGATTAAATATTCAGCATGTTTGCAGTTTGACAATCAACATGGCAAAAGCTAAAATGTTGACTTTGTAACAGTGTGTTTATACAATTTTTTTGTTTGTTTTACTGTAAATAATCTGTCCTTATTTTATCTGTGTAAAAATGCTGCTCTTCTGATATATGCCACATTTGTGGAATAGCTATCCACAAAGTTGATTAGCAATGATTTTTGGTTTATTTTTCTGCACATAAATATACGTGATAATGCTTCTTTTTGCAAAATATCCCATGGTAACCCATCCATCTACAATCCCATTTTCCCATTTTTCCACATGGAGTCAGGATACCTCTTCAGCAGTGACAATAAAAAAGTCTTTCAGCTTTTCCTGGTTTGAGGTTGCCACAGCAGACCTCTGGGCTACTAATGATTGGCAGTAGATTTTTATGGTGTCAGGTTACCAGCCCAACACCCAACCTTCAAGGAAGGCACACCCATTCACACTTGCACCTACCTGCATGTCTTTAAACGTCACTTGACCATGGTGGGGACATGCAGACTCCACACAGAAGGCACTCCAGCTGAGAACTGAACAGGAGAATCTCTTGCTGTGAGTCGACAATGCTAACTGCTGCATCACCGCAGATACACTTCAACAGTGACAATGGTAGTGCTAAAATATAGTACCTATAAAGTCAAGGAAAGAAATACATATTCTAATGCTATAGTTGTTTTCTTTTTAAAGTAAATTTAATAAAATAGGTTGTGTATTCCATTAGATGATCTCAGCTGAAAAATCTGATCTCTTTCTGGTGCTTCTGAAAGCGAAGGAGGGCACTGAGAAATATATATCACTAAAATTATCCAATAGAGTTTTTAAAGTTAACTAGAAAATAGGAATCTTTTTTTGTAGAGCTAAGTTTCTGTTACAAAATGTTTATTTCCCCAAAAAGTGAATATAGAATGACTGGATACTCACTAAAATAAAAGATGGATGACCTTACCCATATTCTGGTTCTTTAAAATATTTTAATCATACATAAAACAGATATGTACATATAATATTAATGCTTTTAAACTCATAAACATTTACAACAAATCTTGCAAAAATAAATTATAGGGACAGTAAAAGTGATTCCTTTATAATCAGCAAGCATAAACGCAACTAAAATATTTTATAAACAAAAACTTTAATATATACATATATTTAATCATTAAGTTAATTCAGTTGATTTTAGTGCTAACCAAAAGCACACGTCAGATTCTGGGGTATGGGTGAAGAACAGGGACACACAAGAGGGATGTCAAGAATAGGAAAATCTTAGGGAAAGTCAGAGGGGGAAGGGCAATTTTGTTGGTGGGAATAAGCCCCATTTTTAATATTGGAATGAAAGGTAAACACAGGGAAAGAGGAGGAAAAGGACATCACAGCAGGTATACCAACAGAACAAGTATCACCACACATGACAAAGGTTGGAAAATGCATATCAACCATGGTGAAATGTAGAAAACATACCTACCTATGCACTATCATGGTACAACATGTTGCAAACTGTGTGGTAATCATACCTGAATGTGTATGAACAATGGTAGATGTGTGTTGTGGGATAATACGTAAGGATCACATTACACATTGGATAAATAAACACATATCTAAGTAGTCTATCAGCAGTATAATTGTAAGCTGAGCAACACCACAGATGAGCAAATGCAGGTCCAACAATTTTAGATAAATCCAGCAGAGGACAGAACCAAACCTAGGACCATGCATGTGAAAAGCAAACAACCAAGCACAATGCCAAACAGAAGTACTGCATAAAAGCAACAAAGCTCAACAGAAGTACTCTGTAAAAGCAACAGAATGGCTGATACATACACTAGTACATGTATACAACCCAAACAAATGTGTCATGGAATGCATATATGTCACACACATATGCCATGCCAAATGCAACAACGCACAGGTATAGGTGTATCTGTATGACTGTCAGTGGCCTAAATGGAACATACATTTATTTATTTATTTTGTTTTAAATTTGTTTACTGGGATGGTCCGACTGGGACAGTGTTTATTTTCAGCAGAGGCCCAGGGAGAAAAGCTCCAGTCTAAGCTTACATACAAATTATCATAACAAGTAATAGAAATTATAAACAAAATTGACAAAAAATGAGTGTTAACACACTTACAAGATAAAAATGTAAAAACAAAAATATATACACAGTATCAAATAGAACAAGACTTCAAACACTTGAATATAGACAAATATATGGTTGAATTTATATGTGTGGGGGAACATAACATTAGTTAGGACATTAAGCAGGGAGAATCACTTAGGCAAAGTAGTGCATAGTTAGTAATACTTCCGTGGTGAGAGTTGCAGCTAGGAATGTAACTACTTTTAGAGAAGTAGTGTTGTCAGTAGGGATATGGTAACAGACTTAGTACGCACAGCCAAATTGTATAAGTGATGCTAAGTTAATAATTAACCTGGAGTGTTACATGTGCAAAGTCAGGATTCAAATAAGTGTCTTTTGAGAGATATTTTGAAATGATTAAGACTGCTTATGGATCTAAGTCCGATTTAGCGCGGAGTTGCCACTGTTGCACACAAGAGCAGCGGCGGTTAAACAAGGTTAAACTATTCGGGCCATCTAAATTCCACTCTTCAAATTTTCCCTTAGAACTACCTTCCTCGAGCTGTACTGCTGATCTAACCAGCATATCCTATAACTGAAAAGTTCATCTCTACTTGATTCCCAAGTAGACTATTCTCTATCTGTAAAGCCTAGCACTTACTCCTACAGTACTTGCACCTTGATAAAGCACTCTTATTATAGATAGTACCCCACCAGCCTAAAACCCACTTCCCCCGGAGTCCTTTGAAAGTCTCTTTATCTACTACTTCTAGTATGTCGAGGGATCAGTTGCTAGTGTCCTCTCCAGCTCAACTGGTGAACCTGGGAATATTGAGGCAATGTTACAATTGCCTCATGTACACTGAACAATCCTCTCCTTCTCCCACAAAACACAAATACATGCGAGAGATGCAACTATATGGCCAAACTGGAGGCTGAGCTCTCTCAACATAGGACTGGCAAGACCAGACAGGAGGAGGAGAAGGTAACCACACACAATACATACCCAGTCACACATGGTACCATCACAACTTCAAATCATACACATACTCACACGAAGACATACTCAGAGGCTCTGATCAAAAATTTACCAAAACAGCAGAGGCCACCAAAGCAGACACCCAAACAACTACCACCTCACGACCCAACACATGCAACACATAGACCACACAGTCAGAGTGTCAAACAGTCACAGCCCTTAAGGCCAAACAAAATGCCAGACACACTTGTCATTGGTGATTCCATAGTCAGACACACTGACGTCCCGCTCACCAGACTGAGTAAGGAGAAGGTCACAGTAAGCTGCCTGTCGGGCGCTAGAATCCGCCACATAACGCAAGCACTCAGGTCTCTCAACAGCAGGTACAAGTACGACTCAGTCATTGTCCACGCTGGTGTCAACGACCTGAGACGCACCTCCTTGGACTACATGAAAAGGGACATCGAGGAGCTCTCTGATTATGTAGCCCAGGCAGGTATGACCCTGACCTTGAGCAGTATCCTACCTTCACCTAGAATGATGCCACAATACAGTGATAAGATGATCAGCTTTAATAATTGGCTTAAATTCTGGTGTCATTCAAAGGGGATCAATGTCTGTCTGCCTGGGATGACATGCTGGACAAGCCACGCTGCTTCGCAAGGGACGGCTTGCACCTGTCACCCTGGGCTTCGGATATTGGCAAATGCTCTTGCCACCCCCATAGTGCCTTTTTAGGCAAGGCTCAAATTCTAAACCTACCACCCTAGAACACCAAAAGGAAAAAAAAACTAAGGGTAATGCTGCTCAATGCCAGAAGTCTCAATCTCAAGATGCACGCACTCGAGGCCCTTCTCAATATGGAGAACATCGATGTCTGTGCTGTGACAGAAACCTGGTTCAAGGCTCCTGAGAGCACCCCAGCACTAACAGGTTTCACCTCATATCATGCGTTCCGGCCCCAAAATCCGGACAACACAAAGAAAGGAGGGGGGGTGTCCATATTCATAAAGGACACCCACACCTCAAGGTTGGTGGCAACGCACGATGCATTGGAGACCATCCAGGTGCAATTAACCATAGGCAAGACTGCTCTGCAATTTGTAGCATGTTACAGGCCACCCGCTCAAACTCAGGAACCTCACATGGCCTTCATGAAAACATTGGAGGGGATAAATGTATCTCCAAACACCATCATACTAGGTGACTTCAACTACCCTAATATAGACTGGGAACACTACTCAAGCCCGAACACTCTAACCCAAAGATTCCTGGAGTTCATAAACTCAAATGCCATGGAACAACTAGTCACCATCCCCACAAGAGGAGAAAACATACTTGATCTCATCATCACAAACATGGGATCAAAATGCTCAACACGGGAAGTATACCCCTCACTGGTGAGATCAGATCATAAACTAATCTCGCTGGAGGTCCTCATCCCGCCCCCACCTGAAACAAAAAAGACCACAGTGAAAAACTTCTCAAAAGCCGATTTCACACTTCTAAAAACTAGTGTGGTCTCCTTTAAGGCCCCTGAGCCAGTGGTAAACATTACTCAAACCGCTGAATCACTTACAAATGCCTTCTACCAGCACCTACAGGACTGCATGGATCAGGCAATCCCAAACAAAACTAAGACTCTCTGTACCAAAGGCAAGCGTCCAGTCTGGTGGACCCCAGCCATAAACAAGCTCTACAACAAAAGGAGGAAGCTACTACAAGATAGAGCAAAATCCTTGAAAGGTAAGACACCTTTGATCATTATAAGTAAAAACTAAGAGCTCTCATAAAATCATCCAAGGCAAATTTTGAGAGAAAAATTGCCAAGGACTCTAAAGACAATCATAAGGCCTTCTTTAGCTATGTTAGAAACCTAGGAGGAAACTCCCAGATAAGCTCAGAATTAGTTCAAAATGATGTGAAAATTACTGAACCTACACACATTGCTAACATACTGGCTGACAGGTTCAGTGCAAACTTCTCCCCAAAAGGAGAGATATCTATACCAGAGGATTGTAGCCCCCCAAACATCTCCAACGCCCAGGTGAGAACTGCCCTCACTAAGGCAAAAAACACAGCATCCATGGGACCGGATGGTGTCCTCGGCTGTGTGCTTCATGAACTCAACGAGGAATTAAACCCACAGTTAGGACAGCTGTTTAATCTTAGCCTCACCTCAGGATACGTACCCAAGGAGTGGCGACGGTGACTGTGGTCCCACTTCATAAGGCGGTGCCTCCACAGACCCTGGAAATTACCGCCCCATTAGCTCGACAAGCCTTATCTGCAAAGCCATGGAGAGGATCATAATGGAACTCATAAATAAAGACATAGGGAACTTGCAGACTTTGGATCCAACCCAGTTTGGCTTTGTCAAAGGCAGATCCTGCCTCTTAAACTTGGTTGACTTTTTCGAGACAGTCACCAAGGCCATTGATGAGGGAAAGGCAGTCCATACAGCCTACCTCGACCTGGCAAAGGCCTTCGACACAATACCCCACTCAGGTATCATCGAAAAACTCATCAGCTTGAATGTAAACCCATACATCACAAGATGGGTTGCAAACTGGCTAAGTGACAGAACCCACAGGGTCAGAGTTGCTGGAGCCATGTCAGACTCAAAGCCTGTCACAAGTGGTGTCCCACAGGGCTCAGTCCTGGGTCCACTCTTGTTCGGCATCTACTTTTCTGAAGTACAAGCAAACACAGGAGGGTTATGGCTGACAAAGTTTGCAGATGACTGCAAACTGGGCTATAGTCGAAAACACATCTGACACAGATATCCTCCAGAAGGGCCTCACAGAAACGGATAACTGGTGCCAGAGCCATGGCCTGAAGTTAAACGCCAAAATTGCATAGTCATACCCTTCGGGAAAAACAAGGTTACCCCTAGCTACCATATAGGTGGCAATCCACTGAGCACAGAAAAAGTCATCAGGGATCTGGGGACCCAAGTTGACAGTAGCCTTTCGTTTGACACTCATGTTGCTAAAGTAGTTAGGAAAACCTTCTATATCGCCCACCTGATCATGAAGGGATTCACATCTAGATCAAGGGAGGTCATCGTCCCCCTGTACTCATCACTCATTAGACCTATGATTGAGTACAATGCCCCGTTTGGAATGTATCTGACCAGACACCTGCTGCAGCTTGAAAGGCCCCAAAAGTTCCTCACCAAAAGTATAAAAGGTCTCAAAAATATGTCTTATGCTGCCCGACTGAAAGAACTCCAGCTCTATTCAGTCTCATACCGCTTGCTCAGAGGTGACCTGTGCCTGACATATAAGGCCATGTCAAACCCAGATTTGATGAATATGCTTCACCTCAAAAAATCTAGATCCCTCAGAACCACAAGGGCAGGAGACTTAAACCTTGACACGGTTATAAATAGAACATGCTGGAGGGACAGATTCATCACCCAGAGACTCCCTATGCTGTGGAACAAAATCCCGGTACATGTGAGGCAGAGCACCTCGCTGGCCTTGTTCAAGAGGCATCTTGACCAATGGATGGGAGATCGCAGATATACCCCAGGGATTACTTCAGTGTCACTGCTTGACAGAGGCACAGAAAAATGATAGGCATAGTTTTTATTCAAACTAAAGGGGTGGCGAAAGCCACATAACTATGGGCTAGGCTTATAAATGCCCTTGGGCAGATAGCCTAGTATGAACCTATGAACCTATGAACCTATAATACTATGTGGAAGGGTATTCCAGTTTTAGCAACAAAGTTAGAGTACAGAGAGTTGCCTGCTGTATTGGATACTTTGGTTACTTGCAGTAAGTCTTTATTAGATGAACGAAGAGTATGAATGTTGTAGAAGATTTTTTAGGGAAGGTACATTGTCAGGATTGTGCATTATTTTGTGAGCCATTATTAACTGGTTATTGTTCATACTATGAGGTAGTTCCAACCAAGAAAGATTTTTAGGCATTGACAGTGATGGGTTGAATGTGTGGAATCTGTTGCAATCTTATTGTAACATGATTCTAATTTACTTAGTTCTGACTTTTTGAAGTTGGTAAGTATAGGGGATGCATATAAGAGAGTGGAGAGAAGGTGGGTTCTAGCTATGGCTATTCTTGCAGAATCTGTTAAGAATTTTTTGTTTCTATACATTGTTCCCATTTTCTTGTGAACCTTTTTGATTGTGTTAGAAATGTGTATGTCAAATTTTAGTCTGTTGTCGATTATGATGCCTACTAGTTTTGTTTGGGAATCTGGGAAAATCCTAGTATTATTACTGGCAGTGATATAAAAGTTAGCTGGGAGTTTAGTGGGTTTAGATGGATGAAAGATCATAAGTTTAGTTTTATTAGGGTTCAGAATGAGTTGTGAGTTTGCTAGCCATGTTTCAATATCAGAGAAGGCTTTTTGTGTGACTGTAAGAAGTTGAGTTATTGTGGATGCTGCACATATGAGGGTTGAACCATCTGCATATTGTATGATAGATACTTGAGAGGAGGCAGTATTAAGATCATTTATGAACATGCTGAAGAGGAGGGGCCTATGATTGAACCCTGAGGGACTCCAAGTGTAACAGGAAGGAAAGGGGATAGATCTTGCTTCCATTTCACAGCTTGATGGCAGCTAGATAGATAACTTTGAAACAAGTTAACAGCATCAGGGTTGATATTAAGATTTTTCAGAGTGGACAGTAACTTAGGATGTGAAATACATGAAAGGAAGGTCACTGAACATACACACATCAATGACGTAAGAATATTTACAAAAATATAACACTACAGCTTAAAAAATATATCAGGCTGTGCACAAGGATTTCAACAACGTAGACTGGTTAATGGATAAATATAACAAGAACAAGGATGTATTGCAAGCAGTAGCCACTGATTTGTGTGCAGTTGTCCTAAATCTGTAAAATGGCCATACATTTGGCACATGTTGACCATGTCAACAACACAATACATGGCAATAGTCAATAATTGCAACAAAGGCAAACATCTTCAAAATATAATGCGTAATTATGAAGGTGTAAGGGAGGTAGCCAACCTTGGCCCACATCAGGGAAAAGCTGGACAAGGTAAGTTGACACATTGCAAATGCATGTGTACAGCTTGCAGGGTGCTGTAGAATCCAACCCAAAAATAAATTTAAGCAAATAGCAACTGTATGTCACATGGGCAGAATGATTTCTGATGTCCAAAGAAATTGCCGTGTATAAATCACTCATACACATGCATAGGAAAGCATGCTAAGTATTTCCAGCACGCACACACACACACACACACACACACACACATATATATATATATATATATATATATATATATATATATATATATATATATATATATATATATATATATTTATACACATATATATATATATATATATACTGTGATGCGAATGTTGAATAAACAATCTCAGGTGTATGTCACACACCATGCTCATTGCTGAGCATCATTATAGCACATAATCAATGTCAGTGAATGCTCACATGTCAAAGGTACAATTGTATGTCACTATGGATCAGACTTTGTGCACAGACATGTACAATCAGTTGATCTGTGCAACTATTTGTGGAAGGTGTGAAGTTATATGAATAAGTAATGTACATGGAAATGTAAGATACAGCAGACAAAGTGTAATGTATTGCTACAGAATAAATTATCTGTAACAATGTGTATACATTAATGCTACATTTGTGGTTGATGCAGTCAGAAAACTAGGACTGTCCATGGCCATTACATACCTGCATATGGCCCCAGAGGGCATCAACAATGCATTACCAGTACATGGCATACAACACCACATTATGTCAGTGAAACATCAAGACAACTGTCTTGCAAAACACATGGGAAATGACATTTCCTTATGTTGCACATACCTGATATTGCAATACACAGTTTCAAACCATGCCAGAATGATAGGGCTGGACTATGGACAGCAACTGTCTGTCATTTGCCTCACAAAATCTCATGCGTATAGTCTAATTTTTGCAGCACTAGCTGCAGGTTAACTGCCCCAATGTATAGAGAGCTGAATGTGGGCAGAAAGTGTAATATGTCAATATGTGTCATACGCACATTGAAACAATTATATGTCACATGATGATAACAGATAAGCATGCCAGCTACATGGTATGCATGCACAAGAGTACACACACAGTCCAATCAATTATACAGCAATCAGCATGTTGGTAGCATAGCACAACTAGGGCACACAGGCAATACTTATGGACCAGAGGGACCAGGCTGATGGGGATGAACCTCACAAATAATCTCCTGGGCTGCCTTCCTGAATGAGTCGCTCATAGCCCATGCCACATCCTGGAAGAATCTCCCCATCATGTCCCTCATCTGTGTTCATAATATGTGGTCACAACCTCCAGATGTCCTCCCAATAATTGTCTCTACTCCGGTCCTGGTGACATTTCCTCCATGATGCAGCAGGCATGATGGCTTGAGCAGGTGTGGGTCAAACTTACCCATCATCATCATCGTCTTCATTACCATCATCATCTGAGCTCTGGCAGTGGCCTGGCATGTGCTTGTTATCATCATCTGACAGGCAAACGTCCACAGGTCTCATGCTCTGTCAAGATGAATCGCAAAACATGACAGAAATGAAAAGCAAATGTCTATGACACAGAAAATTTCCCATGAAGATCATAGCAGAACTTAATTTGAAAATGATGTGCATATGTGCTATATGACATACTTAATTAACATACTCTCCAGTGGTGAGTTATGAAAATACAAATATGAGACTGAAGGTGTTCTATCATATGTAAAACTTCTTATTTAAAACACAGTTCTGTTTTAAATGGTAAGTAACACAATTATAATCAAAAGAATTGCTGCTAGTGAATAGCTGATAATGCACATAATACATCCTTACATCACTTTATCTATAGTTATGGACATGACTAATAACAGAACATGTCAGGGAAAATATATCCATCACTAATGTGAGCATTACAGACAAGGCCATGCAGTGGCACACATAACACAGCTTAGTACTGGAAATCAGGACATCACCTGAACATTTGAATATTGGCCAGCATGAAGCATGGCAATCATATTCAAATCAAGCACATGTAACATATCCTGACAATTGAATGGAGGCAGGTCTGACACTCCCTCATGCTACATTAACATAACTGAACTTTGAAAACACAAATAGCTTATAAATGTTAAAATAACAGTATTATGGTGACCTGCACTGTTTACTAATGTAGTCTGCCTCAGTAAACTGTTCCTATGTGTTTATGGTAGAAGGTAATCATTCCCTTGCTTTTTCCCTTGCATCTGTTCCCTGAACAGTTATGTCTGTGTGAAAAATGTAAATGTGTGGTTCAGCATGAATGAAATACTGTTTACCACAATCCACTCAACCATTGCTAGTGAACAAATCTGCAATGCTCTTTTCAAAATGCACTGCATCAATGAGCCCCAGTAACATCCAGGGGTGCTTACTACATAGCATGAAGCATGACATCTCTGGTCCACTTGAATCACTTTTCAGCTGTAGCCTACACTCAGGGTCTGTGCACAAATAATAGAAGATGGCTACAGTAATTCTCCTGTCCAAAGGAGAACAAAACATTGATCAGGGAAAATAAAGGCCCATAAGTCTGACTAGCCTCATATGTAACCCCATGTAAAGATTCATCATAGACATAAAAATGAGGATATAGATAACATGCAAATGCTGGCCCATCGCAGTTTGGCTTTGTTAAAGGAAGGTCATGCTTATTAAATGTGGTGGACTTCACTAAGAGTAACAGCAAAGTGATGTATGTGGCCAAGACTGTGCACACAGCTTTGACCTGGCCAGGCATTTTGATACAATACCCAACTCAGGCATTATAGACAAACTCAGTAAATTAAGTATAAACAGGTTTTATCACTCACTTGATAGCAAATGGCTCACTGATAGAATCCAAAAAGTCAAAATAGGTGAGACCACACCCACCAAGAGCTAATGGGGCCATTGCTCTTTGGCATCTATTTCTATGAAATGGAAGCAAACAGTAAAGTTTTATAGATGACTAACTTTGCAGATGATTGCAAGATGGAGGTTATCATTGTCTCCCATGCAGACACAAGAAGGTCTGTCTATGACTAACAAATTCTTAAAATCAATTGTAAGAATTGCATAACTGTACACTTTGGAGAGTCAACCCTCATGGATAATTAACATGTTGATAATATGACCACAACAGTCAAGTAAGTGATCATGAATCAGTGTACGTATATAGATGGTAGACTTACTTTCAACCATTGTGTGGCCACAGTGGTGAGGAAATCCTTTTGTGTTGCACAAGTTGTAAGTATGGACAAAGCAGCAGGGTCCAAAGAGGTTATATCACACACTGTAGCCTGACTTATCCCAACAATCATAAAGTACAATGCTCCCTTCAGTATGTACCTGACCTGCCATATGTAGAAACTACAACTACCTCAGAGTTTCAATAAACAAAGAATATAAGGCTAACAACAAGCCTTATGCAGAGGGACTTAAACAAATTTCCCTGTACTTTATCATATACATTTCTGAATCTGAGAGGTGACATTATGATTGGATTACAAGGCATCCACAAACACCCCAGTTATGAATCTCCTGCATATTTATGTCAACAAGTACCAGAAATTCAAGGGCTTAGGACCACAAACAAAATATGCTACAGAGACAGCTATGTATTCCACAGACTACACCTCCTATGAACAGGCTTAAAATCCATGTGTAACCGAGTTTGTATATTACACAATTTAAGTACAACATAGACCAATGTATGGTGATTTGTAAATTTACACAGGGACTAACACACGTCCATTATGGACAGAGGTACCTTATAAATGCTTTCCACTCAATGTCTTATTTGTAAACAGGACATCATTATTATTTTGTGAAAACTTGTATAGACTTAGAAACACCCACCTGGGTCATTAGCATAGTAAAAATCTATGAATGTAGAAATCTGTAGATTGCGCTGTCTGCATGTAATGATTCATATGAAGAAGCACCAAGTGTCATTGTCAAAATGAAGAGGAAGTGATATGACAATATTGTGGAAACTAGGTAAGTCATGTGACAAACATCTGAGGCAGGCAGCATGATAATTGGCTGACCACACACACACATCAATATAATGAATACAACAGTAACAAATATGTTTTTTTATGTTCAATCACCACAGCCTGTGACATATGAGAATTTAATACATGTTGTACTAACAGTATTGTATGTGCACAACTGTATGCATTGCTTACCTACAATTAGTGTCAATCTGAAGCCTGCAAAATACAAACATCCTGATAATGCATGCAGATTATGAGTTGTTGGAAAGAAATGTATATCTGTGCAAGTGTCAGCAAACCTAGGGTACTAGTGTGTTGTAACTAAAATACCCAAGCTACTGTAGGCAGATGCAATACCAATGTTGAACTGAAGTGCTTGCTGAATATGAACTGTTGCAAAGAAATGCCTATCTGCACAAGAATCAGCAAATCTAGGCTATAACTGTGTTTTAACAAAAAATACCCAAGGTGTTGTAGGCAGATTCAGTATTAGTGTTGAACTGATGGGCTTGCTGAACATGAAACATTGCAAAGAAATGTCTAGCTGTACAAGTGTCAGGAAACCTAGGATATAACTGTGTTTTAACAAAAGCACTGAATGTGTTGTAGGTAGATGTAGTATCAATGATGAAATGAAGGGCATACTATGCAGTCTGCAAAACAACTGACACAGCAGACTATACACAACACATCAGTCACTGCAGAAACACAGCCATGCATAGAATTATGCCAAATCATACATTATAAGCAGCAATTAAACCACAAAAACTTGTATACAAAACATCTACTTGAAAATATGTGACAAACAAAAAACAAACTATTATTTAGGTTGTGGGGTGTATTCAAAAACTATGTGCAGAAAAAATGGCTTAATGCTACATGATAGTTCAACATTTTTTTATTTAAATCACAGTTTTAAGCACAGCTATAGTGTGATTATTTCCTTGGGTGGCCATGGTGGTGCAGCAGTTAGCGTTGCAACCTCACAGCAAGAGGTTCTCTGGTTCGATTCTCAGCTGGGGTGCCTTCTGTGCAGAGTCTACATGTCCTCCCTGTGGTCGCATGGGTTTCCTCTGGGTGCTCCGGTTTCCTCCCACATCCCAAAGACATGCAATAGGTGGATTGGACACTCTAAATTGGCCCTAGGTGTGTGTGTGTGTGTGTGTGTGTGTGTGTGTGTGTGTGTGTGTGTCTGTGTGTGTGTGCATGTGTGTGCCTTCTGTGGAAGGTTGGGAGCCAGGCTGGCAACTCGACACCTTAAAACTCCACTGCCAATCATGAGCAGACAGATGATCTGCTGTGGTGACCCCTAACCGGGAAAAGAACAAGAAGAAGATAGTGTGATTATTTCCTTACTGATGCATGATGGGTATTCATGCATTCTAAACAACATACATGATAATATGAAAACTACAAGTTTATAACAAGTATCAGATGCATTTCATTTCATAAAACAGAAAAATTAATCAACATACCTCTCTCCCTCTGCTGCTCCTCAAGCCTGTGTATCTGCTCATTGCACAGAGTGTGATTCCTGTTCCTGTCTTCATCACCTGAAAAAAGAAAAGAGCAGCTATGACCGATGCACTCCTCAAATAACAGTGATATACATTTCTTACAACAGTTTCTAGACAATTTATTTCTAAAGAACATTAGATAATTGCCATACACATTATGCAAGGTTGCATACAGATTTTAATGTTATTAAACATGGATTGGAAGACATGAGAGTCAAAGCTGCAACTATGATGTAGATCCAAACTCTAACCGTGACAACTACCTGCCTAGCTAATCCACATTGGCTGAAAGTGCATGTTTTGAATGAAGTGATAGACTTCCAGCCAGATTCAATAAAGCCTACATGGTAGTGCAATGTTTTGGCTTCAGTAAGCTGCCATCACCACTGCACAAACAAGGTAAATACCATGGCATGCTAATTACAGCATAAGCAGCTGAATTGTATGCTAATCAAACAATCCAAGATGGAAGAGTTATTCAACAAGCTATAAAGCAAACATATATTCAAAGCTGTTTTTTCCTGAGAATTCCAAAACCAACTGGAATAGAGTCACAGAAAGGAGTCTACACAGAAATAGTGTTAGGGGCTGCTGTTGCTTTAATTCATGTGTATGTGCAACATGCTGAAGTCTATGCTGCTGCTACTGCTAATAAACCAAGGCTACGAAGGAGAAGAGTTTACAGACTTCATTTAACTTATCATAACCTACGATGTGGAAGTTGTAGAGTGCTACAGGGTGGATAGAGACACACTACAGGAACTCTGCAACCTCTGTTATCGTCAACTCAGAGCTTGGGCAAACTGAGGGGAACCCAACCTGTGGAGACAAAGGTATGTGTAGCCCTTAGAATCTTAGCTACAGGCAGCTTTCAGAGACCAACAGGGGACATGCTGGGGGTGTGACAGGCATCAGCATCCTTGATCCTGCATCAATTCCTGAATGCTATGCTCCAACATGCCAGGGAGCACATATATTTTCCATGTACTCCTGAGGATAGGGCCAGAAATATGCAAGCTTTCTACCATGTAGCACACTACCCTGAAGTACTGGGTGCCATAGATTATGCGCATATAGAAATTAAGGCACCACCTGGGGAACAGGGAAGACTCTACATAAATAGAAAGTGCTTCCACTGTATTAACTGCCAAGTCATATGTAATGCCAAGTGAATCATCTTGAACATGTGTGCTGGTAATCCAGGTAGTTACCATGACTCACATATATGGCACACCTCCCAACTGTATCAGACCTTCACTGGGGGGGTGTCCCACAGGTTCATTTACTGGGGATGCAGTCTATGCACAGGAACTGTGGCTGACACCCATCAGAAATGCACATGCTGAAGAATGCAATAATGAGGCATACGATCAAACCAGAAATATGACTGACTTATGTATTTGGGCTGCTGAAGTTGCAGTTCTGGTGCCTAGATACATCTTGGGGACCCTTGCAGTACAATCCATGGACATGTACTGAAATATTTATAGTACATGCCATGCTAAACAATATAATCATGAGAAAACAGCATCAGAAGAATCAACATGGGGAAGGAGCACACATCCCACCACCAATGCCAAGGTCACGACAGCCACATGCAGATGAGAAATCAGTAGCTGCTGTGGGTGGAGGCAAACATAGGTGCACAAAATATGCCCTTGCATTGGCTAAGAGACAATACATAGCACACTCACTCACCACCTAAGCACCTAAAACCCTCCTCCTATGCACATACATATATTAACATTGATGCCAGGCAACTCTCATGACCTTTACCTCTCCATGTATTGGCTATGTACTGCTTGCATCAGACAGAGTCAACCCTGAACTAAAGCTGTTGCAACTGCTGCATTTACAAGGTAAATATTTAACCTGGAGTTTATTGTGTAATAATATGAATGAGTGGCATATTTTTGCATTTCGTTACTTGGTAGTGTACACAAGTAAAAGGCGGGAGATTTGTACAAAAAAATGACCATAACATGTGACTGCACATTCTTATTTGACTTATATTGGTCCATTATTAAGTAGTTGGCCTCAGGCATCAAAGATTCGTACAGTCATACCTTTCAAAAGTACTAATGGTCACTGCATGCCCTCAGTTTAGCACCATACATTTGTACTGGAAAATAATTAAAGAGAGAAGTTAGAAAGCAATGAAACACATTTCATTTTCAGACTTCACAACTCTCACAAGATCATTCACAATAAAGTTGGGGAATGTTGATGCTTTCAATTGTCTAACTTTCTAAGACTAATATAAGTCAAAGGTACAATTACCAGTTCAACATCACAAATGCAGACATACTAAGCACTAAGTCAGCTATGCACCCTGAGCATCAGACAGAAAGCTTATGTATCCCTGAACCGAAAAGATACAAAACAGGGATATGGCATAGTTATCATCACTTGCACAGGGTGTTGTTTGGGGACCCTAAGCTGACATAAAAGGTTGGCGATTGTGTGTGAGTAAGAAAGAGAAGCAGGCAGACATTTGGATAAACAAACAACTGGCTAGTGAGACAAAAATGAGTTTTAAGCTGCACGGCTGAACCATGTAACTGTTGTATGTGTGTCTGTAGGGGTCCTCCAGGTGAAACTTGATGTGTGACTGTCTGCATGAACACAGCCAAACTCTGTGCTAGCTCTACATCTTGGTATGCAGGACAGGTGTGAGACATGCTTTGTAGAGGTGGCAGTTCATCGTTGTCTTCCCTGCTCATGAGAACCGGCTCTGCCAGGAGTTGCACTGCCACATCTGCACCCGCGGTCAGATGCACTGATGCTACCTGAATGTGACTGATGTCTGCTGGATAAGCTCCCTTCATGAAGACACCCAGAACCGTGACCCCATGGCCTGCCACATCTGGATGTGGACAGCTCACCCACTGATGGAGCAGTGGAAGTACTCTCCACTATGGAAGCATGATCGGGTATGGCCATGTTGGCTAACAGCAGATGATGTGGCTGACTTATACCCATGACGATGACATTCCCCTCCCAGCAGATGTTCCATCACAGACACCACTTGTTCCATCATAGACACCCCTCATTCCAATGTGTCATTCATCCAATCAACTGAATCGGCAACAAGGTGGAGGCAGTCATGCATGTCAGCCTGTGCCACATCTACAATGCTAAGCATTTCTATGGAGCACATATGGGAACATGCTTGTACCTCCATGATGATCCTAAATATATTTTGAGTGACATGTGAAGAGATACCTAGATCAGGTGAAGGATGGACAAAAGGTCTCCTCCGAGCACCCCTAACAACCCTCCTGCATGGCACCTCACCCACACTTTGGTTTCAAGCAGAGCCAACAGGCACTGAAGCTGCAGTAACCACACTTCCCTGATCAATTACCTCATCCTCTACCTGTCCTGTACCTGAGGGCTCACTGGAAAGGGTAGGCATAGACCTACTGGCTATGTCTGATAGAATTGTAAGGAATGGTTCTATGTCAACCTGAGTGTCAGATTCAACCTCTGAACCCCTCAACTGTGCCTCTGTTTGGCCACCATCATCATCAGAGTCTGCAGATACACTGACATCAGGTGGTAGAAGTCCCACACTTCCACTGCCAGGATCGCCTGTGATAATAAGCAACAAACAGAGGAACAGTTAATGCCTAAACTACTATACTCCAATCTATGCTAGCAAAACAACAGTGCAACCACTATTAGACAGTACAGCAATACACACAATAGTCCTGACATCAAAATCACACACTAAATTATTTCTTTAAATTGCTCATCAGTACTGACATAAAAATGTTTGGCTTATATTCTGCAGATGATGGCATCATCTGCAAGCTAGATGGTCTTGGAAGACGCTAAGCAAAAAGTGAGGACATAATCACAATTAACAGTAACACAGGGGGTAATACCCTTACCCCTTTATATGTCCATTAATTATACTTTCAACAAGAACTTGGATGACAACTTCTACCTAAGCTAATCAATCAGAATGTGTTGTTAATTGTAGCAATGTTCAATCCCCCCAAAATAAATTCTTGTGAAACTGAAGTAATGTACTGATTTCAATTGTTTTACTATACAACAGTATTCAATAATTGGGATACCAAAGGCTACCAGAAAGCTCTTCCTGGGACATGCTTGCTGTCCCTGAAACTGTTGCACCAATGTAAAGAACATGCTGTCCTGCACTTTCCTGGGAGCTGTCTGGAGCCCTGACAGTGGAAAGAAACTCTTCATTTGGTGTTATTAGTGGGTCTATAGCAGGTGCACTGGTAGCCATCTGATCACAGCCCACTGCAGCTGCTCTTCTCCATACAGATGTGATCATGTCAGTGGCCCTATGGTGCATCTGCTCATATGTCCTGCCATGGCCACCACCAGCATTAACATCATCAACAATCTGTCACCAAATCTGCATTCTAAGTAACATATCTCGCCATCCCCTTTCAAGTAGGAAGGCACCATGTTGCCTAAAAGCATCAATGATAACTTGGTTTCCAGCATCAGTGAAGGGTGTTTTTTGAGGACTGAGACCCCTGGATGGCATAGTCCTAGGTCTCCTAAAAGACAGCAGATGGATAATAGTCATAAGTATCACATAACTACAAAATAACTACTCCTAGATAAAACAGAAAAGGTAGCATCTCAGTATTACCCACTAGAGAAACATAAAACAGTCTAGAGATTTGAAATACAAACAACAGACTGGATGCAAAAAAGAGAGAGTAACAATAGCAACATGTCTTGTTTGCACCATAACAGAAATGCAGCTTTGCACTCCACGAAAAGAACAGGCAAATGACCAATTTTGCTAATAAACCATCTTTGAAATGCTAAATGTGCTATCAAATGAACTGTACCTGAAACATGTCTACAGATTTATCACAGAGCATTCCATTTTAAGGTATTGCCAATCATGTATACCTTTGGAATGCCTTGACAAACATGACCATGGAATCAGTACACTTCTGACTTCATACAGATAAAACTGTAAAAGCCTTTTCTTCAGATTTTTTTAATTACATTCCAGCATATGCAGTATGTAGCTGACAAAATGCAAGTGTACCTTCTCAAGTTCAGGAATCCCAAAGTAATAGTCTCTGTTCTGTGTTGTCCACATAAATGAGTCTCCTCACATTCAGCTTTCCTAGGTACATGGCTGGCTTTTTATATAGTGTAGATTTTGGGCTGTTAGCACAGTGAAAATGCAAATGAGGTGTGAACTGATTAGTATTGCTGAATCCCAAATAGTCAGTTCTGTGTTGCAGATATAAACATAGTGCAGGCACTCCCTTACTGTTTGTTTTTAATGGATTGCAACCATGAATGATTACTGGTTGGGAGAAGTAAAACACAACAGCACTGCAAACTGCCCTACATCCAGTGGATGTGTCAGGTTAGACTTACACAGTGTTAGATGTAAGGATGGAATTGTAAGTAAGCAGTACACAATTCACAGGTTCTGTTAATTAACATCCAACATCCCCTTCATTTGTTGGCAAATGCATATGATATTATTTCCATTTAATATCCTCACACATTTTAAGTCCAATGATATAGAATGGCTTACAGACTGCATGTCTCATATTACTGGTCAGATAAGAGAAAAATGACAAACAAATGCAAACAGGTAAGACAGAGCTGTCTATTTTAAAGCAATAATCATAATTGGTTGTGTGATCACTTAGTGCACTACATCCAAAAATAATAAATGCAAAAACAACAGTTGTATGATTTCCTATTACCATCATACCTTTCAACCTCTTAGTACAAGAAATCTGGACAAAAAACAACAAAATGGGGGGGGGGGGGCAAAGGCCCACAAATAGGGAATATTTTAAATATTGTTCATATAAACTTAGAAAGTTGCTAGAATAACAGGGGTTTGTTTTAACATGCATTTTCTGAAGAATTTGAAGTCTGGAGCTCAAATATCTGTCATTATTTAGTGATTTCAATCCTCAGATCATCTCAGTGATTTGCCAAAAAAACACAAATTTTATGAGGAACAGACCAAAAATATGAGCCCAAAATCTGGACATTCTGCAAAAATCTGAACAGTTGAGAGGTGTGATTACCACAGATGATATTGCAGTTGGTTGTATGCAGAATTATTACAATTCCTTGCTGCAGAGCTGTTTGGAGGGCAAAGATGGATAACACACCCTTCCTGTATTCTGAAGGTTCATTGGAGTGAGAGTTCAAATCCAGCTCTATATAGAAATATCTCATGTGAACCAACATATTCTAGTGTACATGTCATAGATTGAGTTTCCTCATTTCAACTGCTTGTTTTTTTTTTCTTTTTTCTTTTCTTTCTTTCTTTTTTTTTTTGAGGGGTGGTCCAGTGTTTGCGCAATGCAGCATTTAGTGCAGTCATGGGAAATGCAGAAAATGAACGTAAGGTTTGGCTGTGCTTAGCAGATTTGTGTGAGGCACAACAGTGCACAAACTGGGCATCTGGTTCACCCAGGAAGCAAACAGAACACCTGCAGACAGGACCCAGACAGCCAAAAATAGAAACCAGATACATTCAATTAATTCCGTTGGGTACCAAGCAAACCTGCTAAACAGCTTTGCATAACAATTAGCACAGAGGCATTAAGACTGATTAGTAAATTAGGGAATGCCATGTAACTAGTCCTATAGTAGCAGGTGTAAGTGTAGGGTTGGAGTACAGATGGTCCTGTGTTCTAGTACAGGGTGTGCAACCTTTTTTTTTTTTTACTATTGTGACAGAGCAGTTTATAGCAATGAACTGAAAAATAGACAAGTGTTATTTCAACATTCTTGTGTCAACTGGTGTAAGTGTAGGACTGCTGTACACATGGTCCTGGGTTCCAAATACAGTATATTCCATACACTTTTACTGTTGTTCCACTTCCCATTATATTCACTCTCATTTATAACACTTTAGATAGTGGAGATGATATGAATTATATGTATGAGGGATGAAACACCATTATTGTGTTTTTAGATGTATGACTGAGGGTATCTTTTTCTTCTTTCGGCTTTTCCCGGTTAGGGGTCACCGCAGTGGATCACCTGTCTGCTCATGATTAACAGTGGAGTTTTACTGTGTTGAGTTGCCAGCCCGGTGCCCAACCTTTTACGGAAGGCACACACACGCACGCTCTCACACCTATGGCCAATTTGGAGTGTCCAATCCAACTACAGCATGTCTTTGGGATGTGGGAGGAAACAGGAGCACCCGGAGGAAACCCATGCAACTGCAGGGAGGGCATACAGACTCTGCACAAAAGGCACCCCAGCCGAGGATCGAACCGGAGGACCTCTTGCTGTGAGGTGGCAATGCTAACCGCTGCACCACAGTGGCCACCCCATGTATGATTGAGGGTATAATGTGTACTATATTTCTATAAGTATAATTCTGCCATCTGGACTTGCATGGGCTTCATATTTGCCTAAGACATATACACAACTGAATCTATATTCAATAACCTTGTCAGGTCACACACATACATGTGTAACAGCTCATACTGTCACATGTATGCTTCCTAACTATGTCTGAGTGGCACTTCATCTGTGGCAAAGATGGAAAATCACTTCTGGGGAAGAAAATGTTTTGTTCCTTATGCCTAGGTTTGAATCCCACAGTGTAAAATCAATTTTCTCAGTGTATAAAGGTAAAAACAAATGTGTCAAGTCATTGTGTTTATGCCTCCAGTGCATGTCTGCAAACCTAACTCACCTAACAATTACCTTCCAATTTCCAATATATATTTCCAGGCTACATGAGTATATACCCCTCAATCTAAGGCCAGTTGTCATATTAACCTTCCAATTGCAATTATTTAATTTTTACCTGCTTGGCACTGGTGCTGTCCACTTAACATCATGCAAACAAGTTGCTTGGGTTTGTGCAGTACCAGTAAATGCAATAATTGGAATTGGTATGAATGCATCAGTCTCCATTGCTGTAGTTCTGCTGACAGACATGGCTGACATTAGTAGGAAGGCACCAGATTTAGGGCACAGGCATGTACCCAGGAGTCCAGGATATTTATTGGACTCCTGGTGATGCACCACAGCCAAAGGCTCTTGCAGGGGGACTACTCTGGCTCCCAGTACAAGACTGAGGTGTTGATTAGTTTGGCCAGGCTGTATCCAGTGCCACTGATAGCCTGTCCACTGGAGAGCAATGTAGGCATCATTTTAATGACTCACTGAGGAGAAAAAGGGATACTCTCAACCGTTGGTTGGAGGAATTTGAGACTGTGAACATCCCACAGCTGTGTTATTATTTATTTATTTATTTTTATTTATTTAACATTTGTTAACCGGGCTAGTCTAACTGGAGACATCTCCATTTTCAGCAGAGGCCCGGGGAGAAAAGCTCCACAATTGTACAGACAGTAAATACAAAACAAAAATGAAGAGAACAAAGTTTGATAGGATAAGTAAGTATAGTGCACAACATAAGAATTAAGTCCTGGTTTAGTAATACATATAATTAGCAGTTTTGGACTAATATGATAGGAAGTAAAAAAAAAAAAAAGAACATGATAGATAAGAAAAGAGAAAGGAAAGTGTAAAAAATATAAGAACTACAATAATAGAGAGTAGGGAAGATAGAAAGGTGAGAGACTTTATGAAATAAAGATAGGACTTGTAAGACATAGAACGCTTAATTTAGGCAAGATTGGTATGCATAATGCTCTTCTGTTCTTTTCTGTATTTTCCCCAGCTGCCAGGGAATGTGAATTCAATGCGCAGGCCCATGTTGCACAATTGGAGAGACTGAGGGAAGCAAGTGTTATGTATGCAGCTGAAGCAAAGTGTTATTATAGTATTAAAAGTTAAAGATAGCTTTTTTGGTATTTTATAGAGTTGTATCAAATTGACCATGCATATCCCAACTGTAAAAACAGGTATGCATGCATTAGTATGTAGCACAAACCAATTGTAAGAGTCCAATAATAGACTGTAGTCAGAAATTATGTGTTTAAATACCACAATTCACAACTATACAATGCTGTTATTTCATCATTAATATTTGCATTAAATTAAAAAATTTATAGCAGTGCAAAAATGCCTTGCTGTAAACTGTAATCTGTATAACTGGAACATGCATATATGCAATATACCCACATTTCAAGGATTACTTTTGGAAATTTGTAGTATAGTGTGTATTTGTTAGGAGGTATACTTAAATATAATACTGAAGATAAAAGAGTTGTATAATTGTATTAATGCATTGTATGTCACATATGATGGTACTATTTTTCTCTCTTTTTTTTCTCTCACACAACCCTTATCTCTCTTTTTTATTATCTATTGTGTCATCAAAATTCTCCATGTCATCCATGTGTACCACATCACTAAATGCTCCATAGCACAGTGATGAAGGCCAGCCCTAGTGGGTCAGCCTGCCCTGCTTCACTGGCTCCAGCACTGAAGTCCAGCATGTCTGGGAGCCAACTTGGCAGCAGTGCCTTTGTGCCCCTGCACTACCTGCACCCTCAAGTAGTCCTGCCCCGGAAGCTGGTGCAGTGGTACACTCTGGCAGCAGTGCTGGAGGCGGTGATTTCATCACCTGTAGCGAGTTCCCAGGAATGATGCGTAGGGTTGTGCACTGCACCATTAGTGTACACCTACACCAGATGCAGAGGCTGCTCTCCCTCATGGTCCATAGGAGGAGATGTCAAGCACTACAACCACAAGTGGAGTAAGGTGACAGTGATGACAGTCCAGTGGGTGAGGACTTGATTCTCATTGTCTCCAAGCTTGATGGGCATGAGTCTACATTGTCCCCTCCCTCACCCCAGTCATGTTGACCCCCTAACCTCTTGTGTCCATCACTGTCCCTGTCTCTTGTCTTGTTTGTCTTGTATGTTTGCAATTACTTCCTCATCTATCCAACTTACCTGATTCAGACATACATATGACCCTTCCCCAACATTCCTCAATTACTGAAATAAAAAAAAATGGGCTCCTGTCCCACAAACAAAAAAAAATGTACATAGCTCTCCATTTCACACATGTCTTCTTGACACACTTGATGTGGTCCAGTTGGGTATACAACATGATTACATTGTGGTTACCACTCTTTGTGAAGCTGACAGTCCAAAGTCTGTTAATATTCTACACATATTTTCAGTTTACACTGTTAATGAAATAGATAGATGTGGTTCTTTCCACCTCCTTCCTGCACATTCCTGTACTGCTTTCCCATTGTTCTTCCCCCTGCTTGCTCCTCATTTTAACACTTTCCTATCTACTTAATTTTAACAACTTTAATCTGTTCAAAAAATAGAATCAAACACAACACTTATAAGTAGCAGAAAAAGCAATGATTCCCTTCACTTTTTGGGATCCATGTTTGCACAGAGGTGTGCATCAAGCACTAATGCACAACAATGGTGAGTGGTGGCAAAATGCTGAGGTTACTTCCACTTAATGCTGCTTAACCCTGCTGTACTATCCTAACACACAGTAAATACATGAACTATAAAGAATTCAGGTCATTGCATTATCAATAGGTATTTAAAAGTATTAGATACACCTGGATTTTAACCCAGTATCACCTGGGCTTAAAAAGAATTATGGGTCAATGCATTTACACCTGCTGCCAGAGAATCAGTTAAGTAGCAGGTGTGTTTCATAGACTCAGTACTAACTTTCAGAATTTAGCAATGCAGCTCATGTTTGCGCATTGCTTAGCTACATGCAAACATGAATAGTACTGGAAATGTGTATCTTGCATGCACAAATACTTTGCCAACTGTTGCACAAACCCACTGCTCACCTCACTATGGAAAAGTAAATATTATTATGTATTACTGCTGTTTACTGTCTTTTTCCTGTGAAATTATGTGTGAAAACATAAAAACTGAAGAACCTATCTAAGAATACGTCACATATTTACAATATACCCAAGTGTTTCCTTCCAAAAGCACTGCAGTCCTGGTGTCTCAGTAATTTTCCACATGTATATTATTTATACTATAGAAATTAATATCAAATATTGTGTGATATGCAATGCACATCCATTTGGTAACATGCAGAACTAGAACTATTGACCCATAAGTCTAAAAAGCCTTATCCGCAAGGCTAGGGAAGGAGCCAGCATGGATCTTATCCACGGGGACATGGGTGACCTTCATCACACTTGACCTGACTCATTTTGTTTTTTTCAAGGGTAGAGCTTGCTTATTAAACCTAGTGGACTTCTATGATACTTACCCCAAAGATCTGGATGAGAAAATAACAGGACATACCACTTATGATGAGTTAGCCAAGGTCTATGACACTATTCCCCATTCATGTATCGTAGAGAAAATCTCCCATCTGGGAATTAACCCATACATTACTAGATGGACAGCCAACTGCTTCATTGACAGAGCACACACTGTCAAAGTTGGGGATTGCACCTCTATCACTAGACCACTTACCAATGGAATACCATAGGGATCTGTTGTTTGGAAATTATTTCTCTGAAGACCAGGCAAAGGTAGATGGCCTGTGGTTTACTAAGTTTGCAGATGACTGTCAACTGGATGCAGTCATGTAGAGTCCCCCAGTGATAGTAACATATTACAGAAGAGGCTGACACAGGAAAATGATTGTTGGCAAACTCACATACTGAACCTTAAAACAAATAATGCCTCACTGTTCCCTTTGGCAATGATGTACCCCTGCTAATTATGATATACATAGCACCTCTCTAAGCTGAAACACAGTGTTGCGAGATTTGGGAACACGTTGATAGCAATCTACACTTCAATCACTATGTGTCCATAGTAGCGAGACACACATTCTAAATTCTGCACCTCATAAATAAGGCCATCACATCCAAGATCAGGGAGGTCATAGCTCTGTTGTACTGTACCTTATCAGACCACTAACTGAGTATAGTGCACACTTCTGTCTGTACCTCACCAGGCATCTGCAGCAACTGGAGAAAACACAGAGATTTGAGACAGGGAGAATTCAGGGCCTCCAAAATATGACATACTTGGAAAGACTGAAAGACCTGTCACTGTACTCAGTATCATGCAGGCTGCTGAGAGGTGACCTATGCCTGGCCTAGAGAGCAATCTCAGATCATGCCCTACTGGAAATGCTGGACATCTGCAAATCAAATGAGACAAGAATAGCTTGCTTCACGGATCTCACTGCAGCCTGTGACATAAACAGAACATGCTGGCAGACAGATACAGTGGATATAAAAAGTGTACACACTCTTGTTAAAATGCCAGGTTTTTGTGATATAAAAAAACAAGACCACAATAAATCATTTCAAAATTTTTCCCACCTTTAATATGACCTATAAACAGTACAATTCAATTGAAAAACAAACAAATCTCTTAGGGGGAAAAAACAAAACAAACAAAAAAAAACATATAGTAAGCTGGTTGCATAAGTGTGTACACCCTTAAACTAATACTTTGTTGAAACCTTTTGATATAATTAAAGCATTCAGTCTTCTTGGATACACACCTGCTATCAATTAAAGAAACTCTGATCAACCCCAAATAAAGTTCAGCTGTTCTAGTAGAATTTTCCTGACATTTAATCAGTTGCCTGCTACAGAAAAAGACATGGTTCGCATAGAGCTTTCAAAGCATCAAAGGGATCTCATTGTTAAACGGTATCAGTTAGGAGAAGGGTACAAAAAATTTTCCAAAGTATTAGATATGCCATTAAATACAGTGAAGACAGGCATCAAAAAGTAGAGAAAATATGGGACAACAGTGACGTTGCAAAGAACTAGGCTTCCCCCCAAAATTTATGAAAAGACAAGAGGAAAATTGGGCAGGGAGGCTGCCAAGAGACCTACAGCAACACTGAAGGAACTGCAGGAATTTCTGGCAAGTACTGGTTGTGTACTACATGTGACAACAATCTCCTGTATTCTCCATATGTCTGGACTATGGGGTAGGGTTGCAAGATGGAAGCCTTTTCTTACACAAAAAAACATCCAGGGCTGGCCAAAATTTGCAATACAATACATCAAATCTCCCAAAAGCATGTGGGAAATGTGTTATGGTCTGATGATACCAAGGTTGAACTTTTTTGCCTCAATTCCAAAAGGTATGTTTGGCGCAAAAACACTTCGCATCACCAAAAGAACGCCATCCCCATGGTGGAGTATGGAGGTGGCAGTATCATGCTTTTCTTCAGCTGGAACTGGGGATTTAGTTAAGGTGGAGGGAATTATGAACAGTTCCAAATGCCAGTCACTTTTGGCCCAAAACCTTCAGGCATCTGCTAGAAAGCTGAAGATGAAGAGGAGATTCACCTTTCAACATGACAATGACCCCAGGCATAGATCCAAATCAACAAAATAGTGGCATCACCAGAAGAAACTTAAAGTTTTGGAATGGCCCAGTCAGAGCCCAGACCTAAATCCAATAGAAGATCTGTGGAGAGACCTGAATAGCGCTGTGCACAAGAGATGCCCTCGGACTCTGACAGTTTGGAGCACTTTTGCAAGGAAGGGTGGGCAAATATTGCCAAGTGAAGATGTGCCATGCTGATAGACTCCTATACAAGAAGATTGAATGCTGTAATTAACTCAAAAGGTGCTTCAACAAAGTATTAGTTTAAGGGTGTGCACACTTATGTAACCAGCTTATTGTACATTTTTTATTTTTTTATATTTTTTCCCTAATAGATTTGTTTGTTTTTCAATTGAATTGTACAGGTTATAGGTCGCATTAAAGGTGGGGAATGTTCTGAAATGATTTATTGTTGTCTCTTTTTTATATCACAAAAAACTGGCATTTTAACAGGGGTGTGTACACTTTTTATATCCACTGTATATCTCCCAGTGATTGACACTCCTCTGTAATAGGCTCCCAGTGCATGTGAAGCAGTACTCCTCAATGGCCCTATCCAAATGCAACCGTAACAATTAGATGGGTGATTGTAATTCTCCCCTGGGGTGACACCTATGTCCCACATGGACAGGGCCAGTTGGTGCTGATCACAGAATTGCTCTGCTAACAATGACCATATAATTATGCTCAGTAAGGATACTTGTGTTTTTACACAGCTAGGATTGCAAATACCCTAGGGCCATTAATCTAGTAACTTCCTATGACCCTATGAAGCTATGAACCTATGCAGGCCTCCCAACATCTTCTCTCCAACATGGCCTGCTGATGTCATCCACTATAAGTTGATCTGCAGTGTTGTAAAAGTCAGACTTGTGACTTGTACTGTGGTGCTTGCGTAGAGCACTGAGTTCTATATTCTGTGTATTTAGATAGGTGCGAGTTCTGTTTTAACTGAAGTCAACTATGTGTGTGTGTGTGTGTGTGTGTGTGTGTGTGTGTGTCTAGACAGATGAGAAGTGTGTATCCTACATGGAGTGACACTATTTTGATACTTGCACATGCCTACATATCCATTTCATGCAGGCCTCTCAACATCTTCTCTCCAACATTGCCTGCTGATGTCATTCACTGTAAGTTGACCTGCAGTCTTATAAAAGTCAGACATGTGCCATGGCATTTGTGTAAAGTACTGAGTTCTGTAGCCTGTGTACTTAGATAGGTAGGGGTTCTATTCTCACTGTGTTTGTGCTCTTGCTTGACATTAGAGCTCACTTTTTACACCAGCATGTGGACACTGTTATTACCATACTTTCCTCAACAGACACTGCTGTTGTCATCAGCTATAAAGTGTTGTCTGAGACACTCTAAGTCAGACTTGTCCTGTGGCACTTGCTTTAAATACATAGGCCTGTAGGCTGTGTACCTTAGATAGGTAGGGGTTGTATTCCCACTGCGGTCAACTGTGTATGTGTGTGAGTATGTGTGTGTGTGTGTGTGTGTGTGTGTGTGTGTGTGTGTGTGTGTGTGTGTGTGTGTGTGTTTGTGTTTGTGCTGTTAATTGACATTACAGAAAGCCTTTTACACCAGTACATGGGACACTGTAATTACAATATTTTCCTCAGCAGACACTGCTGATGTAATTGACTGTATTTGATTTGTGGATGTGCACTATTCCCACCAGGGCAAGGTCAGAGACTGGCCTAGAGGCAAGGCAGAAGTCACCTCATCCTATATGATACAGATTACAATGACATGGCTTTCAGACTATCCACATACATCATGGCATGGTTTGTAGGCCCTGTGTTTTCTTGATGAGAAACCCCTATGGTGAAGTACATGCAAAACAGAGCAATATACTCTATTAGTGTTCTGATGAGATTTTAGTTCAGTGCTGTCATACAATCCTAAGATCTGAATATGATGATGTCAGTTACAATGTGCACAACATAGGTTTTCAGTACTAGTGTGGACAGTTGGTGGTTGAACTTCAGATTGCTATCTACATGTGTTCCCAGTTCTTGCATCAATGGGTTTCAGCATAGCAGGACTGTTGTCAATGCTGTAATTAGCATGGAATTCCCCTTATCAGAAGGACAATATAAAGACACATGTCTGCATTTATTTGTAGATCGTGTGGCTTTGTCATCAAACATTTGTCTGTTTTAGCTCCTGCTGTAGTATGTTATTATCATTGGTGGGTGCATGTATAGACACATCCTGACTCCTCAGCTGTGAGGTAGACCAACATGTCATTATTGACCTTTTCTAAATAGACACTAGTAATATCCTGGCTGTGTGCAACAGACATGTGTGAGTTGTTAATGCTATCTCATGTCTGTTACAGCTGATAGATGTCCTCAAAGAGGTCATGGAAGGCATGCATGATGACAACACTATCATCTTGTGGAACTTGACCAGGCCAAGGCATTTTATGCAAATCCACAGTAAGGTATTCACTCAACACTGTCAAATGTGTCCGTAAACAACTATATCACCAAATGGGTAGACCAGTGTATCACATATGTAGCATCTCACTATGTTGAAATGTGTGAAGTGACCTATATCCTCAGGTCCATTGATCAGGTCTGTACATCAGAGCTGTCTGCTGGGCCCTTTCTTGTCCATTGTTTAAGTGATGGACATCACAGATGACATACACATCCTGTGTCCAAACAGCTGCCTGAAAGACTACAGATTGTGGGCAATCATTGACTCCTATTGTGATATTAGTATAATACAGAAAGTTTTAACACACACAAAAGATTACTGCCACAGTCATGACAACACTTGCAATGACAAGAAAACATTGGGGGTGGGGTGGGGTGGGCAGAACCAAGATGGACAACTGATAGCAGCAGTTTTTCAGAGCTCCATGAAACTAGTATAAAAAACAGGAAATCACTTATTTTATTTTAGCAAAAATACTTAGAATTCATAGATGAAAGTATAAACTATATTATTAGTAACTTTGGTGAACTTAGGAATTTTTTTTCTTGTCAAATTATAAAGAAGAATATATCATTTGCGGAGATGAGCACTTCAAAGACTTCTTGTTCTGACATGGATTTAAAAAAAAGAAATGCAGCTTGTGACATCTGCTCTACAAGAACTCTCACCAAAAATGGATGATTTTAAGGAGAATTTACAAAACCTCAAGGAAAATTGTCAGAAACAAACAGATTCTCTCAAGGAACTTATACAGCAGCATCAATCCAAAATAACACACTTAGTAGCATCCCTGAATTATCTTGATAGAAGACTGAAGGAAGAAGAAAGCCAGAAAGATTTTCTCATCAAACAAAACATTTGGTTTCTCAATAAAGTGGATGACCTGGAAAACAGGGAGAGAAGGCCAAATATAAGGATTTTTGGCATCCCTGAGAGAGCTGAAGGAGAAGATATAATTTCTTTCCTGAATACCTGGATTCCAGAGATTTTAGATTTAAAGGAGGGTCTGTCCTTTGGTATTGAAAGGGCTCATAGAACTTTAGGAAAGCCAGTGTCAACATCCTCCTCTACTCCTTCCAGATCAATAGTCATAAAGTTTGTATCTTATTTGGACAAGGAGTTGGTCCTAAAATCTTCCTGGAGGAAAAGTCCATTAAAATTTAATCAAAGCACAATTAGGTTTGATAATGACTATTCTACCAGTATTTTGGAACAGAGGAAAAAAGCTTGGCCATTAATAAAACTGCTAAAGCAGAATAACATTAAACTCAGCTTGTCTTTTCTGCCAGAATAAAAATTCTATATCAGAATGAAATGAGATCATTTAATGCCCTAGAGGAAGTCACTGTCTTTATTAAAAACAATAACATTATTTCATTACCTGAAGATATGGAATGGGTATCTGCATCTCTGAAGAGAGTTACTGATAAATCTTCTTGGACTGATGTTAAAAAGAAAAAACAAAAAACTGAGTCAAAGATTGCGGTTCCCACTACATCTCTCAAAGCATCTACTGCAACTGGGCTTTAATTAGTTTTATACTTGCTAAATTTTCAAGTAAGGTATGTCATGACAATATTTATTTTATTGCTTTTCTTTCTTTTTTGCTTTTTCATTTCTATACTTTTTTGTTCATATACAAATTAAATAACTGTTTATGCTTTTAGTATTTTAGTATAATATTACTGGTTTATTGCGTGATATAATTTTACAATAAGCTATCTTTGCTTTTATGACTTTAAGATGACATGCTTTATCTCAAATAATATATAGCCCTTTGCCCTGCTAAATGCTCTTCTAAGTTATTACACAGGGATAGTCACTGCTTAAATTAATTTATCAAAACTGTTTTGGATACATGGGATAACAGGGCATATCTATGATTTAGTATATATTAACTAGTTTCTTTAGTATTTATAGCTTCTGATTGTTTCAGAATAAATATTGGCACCTGTGTGAACAAAAAGCTGTTTGCCAGCTCTTGATATAAATTGGGTCTCTCTGACAGTTATAAGATTGTATGTTTTATGGCACAAGGTTTTTAAATGGTTACAAGTTATGTTTCCTGTAGAGTTTAATGTTAAAGTGCTATTTTCTCTCTCATTGGCATTGAATGTTATTTTACTGTTTGGAAGTATCTGACAGTTAAACTTTGCATTTGTTACTGTAAATAAGCAGACTTTGTGACACAGTTAAAGTGAGGTCAGGAAACTGTACTGTGTAGTGTGCTGGGCAGGAAAATGTCAGTTTGAAATATAAGAAGTGAAGCTTTATTAATTAGTTCTCGACATCATGTATTCTATGCATGCAGATCAGATTACATTACATCTAATGTGTATATGCAAGCCTAATTGTGAATGTCAAGTCTCTGATTGGTTAATATAGCATAGCAGGCTTCTTTTACAAGAATTATGAGCTCCACTGTCTGCAAACATATTCATGGTTCCCTTTTATAATAGTGACTATATTTGTGATCAAATATATATAGAAATGTTTTTTTTTCTTGTAAACAGTTAATTATAACCACTATTTCTAGTGAATATACTGGAGTTTTTATAAATAGATCTTTATAAATAACTTTCCTATGCAGTTAGCAAGTGTTTAATATAGGCTTATACATTTACAGGAAATGCTTATGATTAATGGTAATAATTGTAAGGATACTCAAACACCATACTAAATCCTAGCAAACATATGTATGAATAATTTTAATTGAACTATAATTACTTTGCTTTTAATATGTTGATTTCCTTATTGTATCCTAGATATTATTTATATTTCAGATGTCATGTTTTCAGTTATTATAAAGTCATGTTTATTTAGTATATTAGCACTTTATGACAGGGAAAGAGCTCAGTAATATCTATGACTTGTGATAACACAACAAACAAGTTATGAGCTTCAGTATTACACTATTTCTATGATAGATATTTACAGCTATCTCTATCTTAATTTTGTCTTTGAGCCATTCACTTTTAAGACCTGTTTTCCATAGTAAGTTTTATATAACTAATGTTTTTTACTAATTTTTGTCATTTTAACTGATGCCAGGTAATTATTATTGATTTTACTTAGTTATTTAAACATCTGTTATTGCAAACGTTTAGCAGTTAATTAAGGACAAATATGTCTTATGGAATATTTCTAAAAAACTATGTTAACATCTTTTGGGAATGACACACACTCACTATGTGCTAACACCCAGTTCTCATGAAGTTTTTATTTTGTGGGAGTTTGTCATGATAAGATTTATTCAAAAGACAAGTAAATACAAATGCTAAATGATTCTTTGATTTGTTCTTCCATTTTGAAGTTTTTATTAGAACTAATACAGATGACATGCTTAGGTATTTTGGGTAATCATCTAGATTGTTAATAAAGCTAATGTTTCCTTAGTCTATTAAGCACTAAATTCAGATTATATATATCCTAATATGTCTCTTGCTTCCTTAGTGAATAATTACTGTATAAATGTTTAATGTTTCTAATAATAGCGTATGTAACTCATCTCTATAACCTAACTGGAATCAATATCTGATTAGTTGTTTATCATTACTATTTTTCTCTTAATTTATAATATATTCTCCATTTCTTACTTTGTTTTCATGGGCTCATACCAACAAAGATTGATGGTTGGGATAGGTAGTCTAGCAGATTTAGTTTTGCTTGCTAGACTAGGAATGTATCTCATTCCATGTATAGGGTGTATATCAGAGTGAAATATGCTATTTTTTTGTTATTTAACTGCTTTTCTAGTTTTGAAATGCCTGACACAATTGTTTTACTTTCATCTTTCTTGGGGAAAGTTATTTGGATTGAGATGAATAGAAATAACAATTGATACTCTATTGTCTATTCAGGAAGAGTATTATGTATACTGAATTCTATTAATACAAGTTCCTTTATTATTTGTTATCTTTAAAGAATTCTGATATGGATTTAACTTTGATATCCTTAAGTACTAATGGCTTAACCAGCCCATATAAGAGAGCCAACCTACTAAGGTATCTTAAACTAAACAAGGCTCAAGTAGTTTTTTTCCAAGAGACACACTTTAAAATAAGTCACACATTTATGTGGGACCCTAAGGAATGCACAATACTTGCTCAATTTTTTTTATAAAAATAAGACCAGAGGAGTAAAAATTCTATGGAAAAAGACTTTCTTAAATCCCCAAATCATTTACAAACATGTAGATAATGATGGACTCATGGCCTTAGTTATACTTAAGTTTAATAATAGAATTTGGACCCTGATTAATTTATACTGGTTCCCGGGTATGGGGTTGGACTAGCTAAAAAACACTTAGACTTTATTACAACTACTTCTAAAAGTAATATTATACTAGGAGGTGATTTCAATTTTTTCACAGATGTTACAGAATCTACCAATAGGAAATCTCCTGGACTATTGTCCTCAGCCAAACAGTTAAAAAAATGGACAGAAATATTTAAATTAAAAGATACCTTTAATGCTTTGGGACAAAATGCATTACTATTCTCACACCAGGACTATAGACATGGTACCCAAACTAGAATAGATAAAATGTATATCTCACAAGATCTTTATTTTAAAATCTTGAATTTTTCAATATAACCTTGTCCATTTTCAGATCATAATTCCCTGTTGTTAAAAATGCAATTGGAATCCAATCAATTAGTTGTTACTTCAAGGATTCCCTCATATATAACAAAAATTAAAGACTTCAAATCTTGGGTAACTTCTGAACTTCAGATTTTCTTAGAGATTAATTATAAACCTGAAGCAAACACACTTATGGTTTGGGATTCTCTTAAGGCCTATCTATATGGTAAAACCATTAGCTGGTACAAAATAAAATTAAAGAATGGGACTCAGAGTTACAGCAACGCCAAAATCAAATATTATCTCTTAAATCTAATAAAAACTTAATTGCTACAGATAATAATAAGAAAATAGAAGAAGCAAACAAGACATACAATGAAATATTATCCCATAAAACTAATTTAGCTATGGAAAAACTGAAACAAATTATTATGCTTCCTCTCCTAAGAAGCTTCATAACCTATCTATGAAAGTTAAGATACAATCAAAAATTAATAACATTGATAGTATCTTTCATGAAGGGAAAAGGAAAAAGTCTCGGACATGGGGGACATTCGGGAGGCTTTTAATTATCATTATGCAGAGCATCATAAAGATAAAATAAGTACAAATGTATGTGAGAAGTTAGAGAATATAGTCCCCAATATAACAAGAATTCCTGAGGAACTTAAGTTAGATCTACAAAAAACTATTTCTCAAAAGGAAATTATAGATGGGATTAAAGGAAGTAAGTCTAATAAATCACCTGGAATAGATGGCTTAATTATCGAAATTTATAGATTGTTCCCTTCTATAATGTCTCTCCTACATAAAACCTTTCTTGAAGTTCAAACATTAGCAAACATTTCTCCTTCTTGGAGATATTCTCTAATTTCCCCTATATTAAAAGGGAATAAGGATCCTAATCATTGCATAATCATTGCATAATCATATAGACCAATTTCTTGGTTGAACAATGATTATAAACTATTATGGTCAATAGATTGAAAATACCCATATCTAAAATAATTAATGAAGACCAAACTGGTTTCATACATAACTGGCATACACTGGATAATATTAAGAGTATTAACTCTGATAGATTACCTCACTAGAGGAAACCATGAAGCATTGATAATAGGTCTAGATATTCAAAAGGCCTTTGACTCCTTAAATTGGGGTTATTTATTTAAAGTCTTACATTTATTTGATTTTCACCCTTTTTTATAACAATGATAAAGAAAATCCATGAAGATAATCTAGCATATGCCAAATTAGGTCCCTTTACTTTCAAAGCAATCCAAATCACTAGAGGTACTAGAGAAGGATGTCCCATGTCCCCGATCCTATTTGTTCTGGCCATAGAAATATTTGCCATTTGAATAAGTAATAACCCAAAGTTAAGAGATATAAATGTATATGACCAATATATTTCTAAAATAATGATGTTTGTTGATGATGTCTTACTTACCTTACCCAACTCTAAGGAAGTGTTAGGTGAAGTGGATATAGTAACAACAAATTTCAAAAAAATTTCAGGACTCTCCTTCAACAAATTTAAATCAAAATATTTATTATTAAATAAAAAAAACATACAGGTTCCAGTTAATCATATTATTGGAAACCAAGTTTCAACTCTAGACTGTTTAGGAATAGTCCTAGGCAAGAATATAGAAGAAACCTTACAGCTTAACTATGCTAAAGCCATAGACTTAATCAAGACATTAATAAGCAAATGGAATAATTTGTTTATAACATTTGATGATAGGTTACAACTGATAAAAATGTTTTTGTTACCTAAAATATTATATATAGCACAAGCCCTTATACTTCCACCAGGAAAGAAAATCCTTAAAGAAATCACTTCAACTCTGATGAAATTCCTGTGGTACCCCAAAAGAAATAGAGTGGCATATTCTCATAGCAGAAAATGGGAAAAAGGAGGTTAAAATTCTCAGAGATTGAAACTTATATAAAGGCATGTATAATTAAAATAGTGATGAATTGGATGAATCCTAGATACTCTTCAACTGGAAACAGTTACACTCCATTATACTAATGAATGAAAAGTATTTATCAAAGAATGCTTTGGTAACTGACAAAGATAAGATATGGCACTATTTAGGTTTAAATTTACAGTATAGTACAACACAATTAACTAAACTAACACTAATAAACAATATTTTTGATGTGTTTAGAAAATCCATTAACACAAATTTAGATATAAAACTGTGGCATAGATTTTTAATACCATTTACTATTACAAGGGATTTCTCTGATAAAACACGTAAAAAGATTGTTGGCTTATGGGAAAATAACCTATTTTGTTGGTTGCAATATATTGAAAACCAACAAGCTTTGAACACACAAAGTATATTGTCAACCTATGGCCTATCCCCTAATGACTGGTTGGTTCTTCAGAGTGTCACAGCATACACTAAGGATCTATGTAGAATAATATATAACTCATCCTTCAAAACCATACCAAAATTTATAAACTGGATTTTTCTATATAATAATATCAATGCTAAGAATGAATTATCATATCTATATAACACTTTAATTGTTTATAAGACAAATCCTAAAGATTTTTACTGGCAACACCTAACTAAAGTGTTTCAAGTATCATTATCAATGGAAGATAAAACAAACATTTTATTTTCAGTTAAACTAACTTCTTACTCACTATTCTGGAGGATTTTTCATTGGAAATTTCTACACAGATTCTTTTTGACATCTGAGAAACTCTCAAAAATGAACCCTTCAAACAGCAAGCTATGTTGGAGATGTCATCTGTCCACTAATGTTGACTGGTCTCATATTTTTTATGACCATACTAATATTAAACCATATTGGAATGAGATTAACAAATTTCTTCAAGCTATCTTTACTGATATATTTGTTTTGACAAAGTCTTTAATTTTATTGAATGTTGTTAATAGTAATAACATGAAGAAAGATGACCTGTATTTGTTGTGGACAATGTTAGCAATAGCCAGAAAATGTATAACTAGAAGATGGAGCTCTAATGTAGCACCCATAATGGAGGAATTCCTATCATCACTGAAGAAATTCATACTAATAGAGAAAAGAATTAAAGAGTTAAGAACTTTTCCTAAGCCATTGGTTAATAGTCCATGGAGGAAAGTTTTGAATTTGATTGATACCCTACAGATGGAACCAAACTCTTCCTATCATAGTTTGTATATTAACTTATTATGTAACTACAAATGTCTTTATCTGAATCTGTTTTGTCAGGCTGAATGTAAATACTGTAAATAATTATTGAATGTTATGAATGTATTACATTATTGTGTTATTTCATCAAAATGAAAATAATTTGAGTAAAAAAAAAATAAATAAAATAAAACATTGGGGGGGATTTGTTAAGTCCAGAAAACAAAAACACACAACCCAAGGATAATGTGGATATCACACCCTATAATCAGACCAAAAGGTATGTGACCTGTGTCCTGGGGAAGATGGTAAGTGGAACATCCACCAGCCAGTGGTCATCTTGCATGCAATACAAATACTGAGTATGTGAAGGACATACACATCAGAGGCTATAATACCTTCATAGTTCCCAGCCTTCATCACACCAATAACTGAGTACAATGCACCCTTCTTCATGTACCTCCCCACACATTTTCTACTGATGTGTAACTGAAGTGTACCACCTTTGTCATAGTGAGCTGTAACATGGCTTATTGGCCATGCCTAGATATTATTTTTTTGGGCATAAACATGATGGTCTGATGGTGTTGAACATCCATCAAGTTGTTACACCAGATGCATGTCTGCTACCTGTTCTGGTGATGCACACTATATATATATATATATGCCATGCACACCAGTCAACTAGCTTGCATTGCTCATAATGTTATATACTGGTTTAGCAGTGATCCTCCTAACATCTCCAGCAGATGTTACAGTGCCAGGGCAGTGCACGTGATTACCCTCATAAAGTGTGGATGCAGCATAATAGTTGTACAAGTGCTTTTGTGCAGAATCATCTCTTATCACTCTAAATCACATATGTTATGTCAGAGGTATGGGATTACTGGTGGTATTATTCTGATATTGTTCATTATTCTGGTTGGTTCTTTTAATGTTGTCCAAGAGCCTTTACCTGTATCCCACTTGCTGGAGACATCTGCTGAGATTACACTCATAGTCAGGCAAATCAGTTTGCACAGCTTCACAATACACACCCCACCACAATTGTATGTCAGATCCCTGATAGACGTCCTCTGCATTATTCATGCAAGGATGCTTATCTCATACAGACATTCTTTCCATTGTTATGTCACCTGGTGTGACAGTCATATAATATACATTTTCACTGCACAGTCCCTGCTGCACCATACAGATATGTGATTGGTGTTGCTGCTGCAATCATCTTATATTGGCATGCCCTCATCTGCTATATATTAGGTTGTTTCACCTGTCCTCTTTCCCTGTGTTCATTCTTGCAGTTCATCTGTGTGTCCCTGTTCAATACACACACACCCCCTGAGTGTTTATTTTACATGTCAGTCCATCTACCATTACAGATCATTTACACAACTTCAATACAGAATGCCAGGAATAGGCTATTACAATACTGTGCACTGTAGATACACTGTTCTATACTGTGTTTGGACCATATACTTAGCATTCATAACTTTCAACTATCCATATTTTCACAGAAGGTTGAGATTTGTTCCTTATCATATTTGTGGCTTTTTGCCATATCACTGGTATGATCTCAGGACTGATGTGACTCAATATTACATACAGACATACATATGAGTTCCTTATTTCAAATCCTTCAGAATGTGTATCTTAACACAAACCCCTGGTTATTCTATCACATTTCTACAGGGAAAGTATGTCAAATATGTCCCTGTTTCTGGGTCATTGTCTTCGCATTATGTTGGAATTTGTCCAGATGTCTTAAGAGATTGAGAGCTATCTGTGAAGACCTGGTGATCATTGTGATCATTGTGGCATTCCATGCAAAACTGTGGACTGTCAGTGCTCTGATTTAAACAGAAGTGCTATATATGTTCACTTACATGGTTTCTTGGCTGGCAAGACTGTTGCCAAGCATGAAACCTTGCTTAAACATGGTGATCAGCATGAATATGCATTGCGTGCTGCTGCTCGCTGCATGCTACTGTACACACATGTAAATTCCATATAGGCTTTGCGCGAAGCTGACACAGAGTTTCTTGAATCCTGCAGTTGGTATTATGACATTGGCTATATGGGGGATGTTCTACTAATATGGATACTGGCTTACAATTCCAAAGAATGAACATTTGCTGTCATGTAGGTAAATAGGTATCAAAATAAATTGTGTCAGCACTGTGGTCAGAAATATTAACAGTAATGGAAAATATTCATTTTTTGGACAGTACCATTTATCATAGAACTTCTGTTAACAGAACCATACAAGTTGCTGTACATGATGGGCACAGTAAGGAATGTGTTGAGGCTAAAATATTCTTTGGCAAAGTACACATCACTAAGCAAATACATGCATCTTCTCTGTTCTGCATTTCAGCTGTAAATCTGCCCATCCCACTCCCTCAAAAAATAAGTATGATGTAGTTCTTCAATTGAATGTAATAATTAATGATAAAACAAAAGTTAATAGCACTTTTAAAAATAATATAATATTGCCAAAAAGATTTGTCAAACATGTAATAGTAGAAAGCTTTACTAACCCTGCACTTAAAGAGACGCTGTTAGCAGACTATTACAGATTATGAAAATATTCATAGAACCGGTGTTAGATGCCAGTGAGATCACTTTAGACTGAGTTCAACAGCTTCATAAACATAAGCTGATTCATTATATTACCTTATTAGTTTACTGTGATATGTTTTTCTGCAGCTATTAAAAGTTCTGCATTATGTCTGGTGTTGTTTCTGTTTTTTCCATGTTATTATAGTGTAGAGATAAGAATGTGTTGCACTGATATGTGTCCTTTATTGTTTTCCATACACTGATACAACAACCTGAATGTGCATACATACCTGTGTCAGTTGTGTCCTAAGTTTATGACTCCTTTTGTGACAAATTTGCATATGGTCATAATGTTATATAGTATGATTAGGGTGCTATGTCTGATGATCAGTATTTACACCTAGTGGCTAATTGCCATTAGATGCAAACTGCGCTGCTGTGGTTGGGCAACACTTGAACATCAATGTTTAATCTCTGTACTCATGTACATTTGGCTTGTCATGACTTGTTGTCGCATCCTATGTTGCCTATGCCTGTGTTTTCTGACCCCTGTGTCCTCCTGCTCCTCCTCTAATACTTGTGAGATGTCCTCTTCAGATAGCTGGGGCTTTTGGGGTAGTTTACCTACACCTGCAGCTGGAAGACTGTGAATGTGATGTAGTTAGCATGTTGTGCAGCATGGAAAACAGTGTTATCATCTGTGCTGTCTTCTCAGGTGTATATTGCAGTGCACCCCGGATGCGCCCAGACATCTGAACCTATATTTCAGTACACCAAAAACATGCCCAGTGGTTTTTCTGCTTGTTGTATGTGCTCTGTTGTAGGCCTACTGTGCAGGGTTAGATGGTTCATGGTACATTATCATTAGCCACAGCTCAAAGTGGATAACACAGTCACCTGTTGTGGGGAATAAAACCACATTTGGTCATCATAGATATTGTTGTGAGGGCTATCCTTAGCTTACATCCTAGCTGCATTCCTGTACTTACACAGTAGCAGTCCCTCGGGTATTTCACCTTGCTGGAATGGAGCCCACAGTCTACTTTCCCTTCATATAGTGACATCATGGACACTTCCAGGGTGTGTTGCCATGATGTTTGTTATGCTGCCATGAACTGCACACACAACTTGCCAGTTGATGGATGGCCAGCCCTTTCTGTTTATGTATTGGTCTATTTCAGGATGTACTGGTGTCATGATAGGTATGTGTGTGCAGTCTATTGCACCGAGTAAATGGCTGAATTTTGCTATGCTGTAAAACTTGTGCATTACAGTTCTCTGCTCCATGGGAATGGATGAAAAGTGTATGTAGTCATCCACATTGCTGCACATTGCTTCCAGGAATTTTACTAGTACACAGCTGGCAGTTGTCTGTGACACTCTCACAGCATCCTTGCATGTGCCTCTGGAATGTCTGTGATGCAACTACATCCAAGTTGAGACACACTTTGGTTTTAAGTGGGATGGGGTTCCTTGCAGGGTCTGCACAGACATGTGTGGGACTCATATGTTGCAGACAGCCTGCACAAGTTGTCTGTCTAGCTGGTATATGTCAATTATTTGCTGGTCTGACAACTGGTTTAGTTGCATCTTTGCTCTAACTACAGCTGGCTGCCTTCTAGGTTGCACAGCCACAGCCTCATTTATAACTTGTATCACTGGAACTTATTCCAGTTCCTTTACTGCAGGTTGCAGGTTGCATTTTTATGTCTTTTTTTATTGCTATGGAATTTGGCAAAATCCAGTATTAGCTTTGATTCCTTGAGGTCCATAAAGCATACAGTGAGAGTTTCAGAAACAGAGTTGGAGTGGCAGTTTGTTCCTTCAGTGTGTTTTCTGAAATCATGTACACAGCAGATGTGCTGAAGACTTCCTTTGGTGTGCTGCGCTGTCCGCAAATAGCTTCCATGAACTTTATGGAATCTGGCCCCATATTTCTGCATTTAAAATAATAAACTCTTAACAGTGTGTCTAGAGCACATTGTAGATAGTAATGCATGCATCTCTGACTAAAGTCAAGTGGAAATACCAAGCATACATCCTTACGTGAATTGCTGGATATGCATATAACTCTGTATTTGTAAGGCTTTGTTAAATTACCTTCATTGTTTGTCCTTACTGTGTTGTAGCAGGCACACTGAGCCAGTACACTAATTATGGAAAACTGAACATTTGAATGACACTGGGAGTGACATAAGGTATAAAGCATCTAAAAGACATATTTCAGGCAATATATGAATTTTTTTGTATCACTGAAACATAAAAAAATAACAATAATTATAAAACTGTAAGCAGATTGTATAAGTGCCTTGCTACCTGCATAAAGTGCATGATGGTTGTGATAGAATGCTTTTTTCTTAAATTGGTACAGACTGTAATATTGAAGGATATGGTTAAAAATACTAGTCCCAGACCTTTTATATTTCTAAGGACAACAGATTGCAGTTGTCTGATATCATTCTTCAAGGTCTTTGAGAATAGCCTTTTGTGAGCTGACTTGTTTTGTTGAGATAAAAGGTTTGCAGAATGTTAGTTTCCAAGTAATATATTTATCTGATTTCCAAAGTGTGTTATTACTTGCTGCACTAACTACTTACATTTGATTATACTGTTAAGCAGACTATAGGAAATATCCAGTCTACTTCACTTTTGAAGTTACACATATTTTTGTTATAGGCAAGGTCTTGTATGCACATGTATATTACTTTGCTGTAGAATAAAAATCTACAATTGTGGCTAGAGAGTAACAGAAGCAAAAGTGCTGGGCATAGACAACATATGTGCCTTAATGTGTGTACAAGTGATTAAATGTGAGAATACAGGAAAAGTAATGAGGACTATCATGGGTGGGGAAGGCCTAGGCCAAGTACATGAATGCCACATCTTCCACCTCACCATCTAGTGTGGAGGAGACTAGAGTCAGATGTGGATGCACAAAAGGATGTAGGGGCTGATACCAGAGACATTTCTGGTACAGTCAATTGCTTATTTTCATATATCATTTCTATCTATAGATAAAGGCTTATTGGTGCATGTGAACTCCCCAGGAGATGCAGCTGCCATGGATGGGGGTGTACATGGGATGCCCACACTTCTGTGGATGCACTGGACCTATCAACCTGAGCTCCCACATCTTACATATACACACACCACAAAGACTATCTCAGTTTGAAAATTTCATACACATTTCTCTGTGGAAGACATACACTGCATCACACAACCCACTCTTGCAAAGGATGATAACTATGCCTAGCCCTCTGTACTTTTTTATAACTTGGGTAGCCTGTGTATGTCTGATGCAAAGTATGTCTGGTTGTAGATTTGCATGTGTCACTTTTATTATTCTATATATGCTTTAATCTGGACCAATGTTATGGGCCAGGCACTTCCTCATGGCCAGTGCCATGGAGTACTGCTCCTGCCTAAATCCAGCATGGGCATCCCCTGCAGCCATCTACTCCACTGTATCTTCATCATGCTCATTCTCAGTTGCTGATGTGGTGGGATATATTTCTCCTGCATGTGTACTCCCTGCTGCAACTGTTTCCTTGATATTATGCTATGGAACATTGTACATATTGAGAATATCTTTGTACATGTGCCAGGGTCACACTGCAGTGCACCACCTGAGTAATCCAGACAGTGAAAGTGTGCCTTTAGCAGGCAAAACATGCTCAGCAATGACCTGGGTTTGTGATAGAACATTGTTGTAGCCATTATCTACCATGGCCCTTGGATTTCTGGTGGGTGTCTTTAACCATGGCTCCAGGGCATATCTGGCATCACCACTAAGATACTCTTTTGGAAAGCTGCCTCTCACAAACTATTGATATAGGTTATACATTTGCCAAATGTGGGAGCCATGTGCACCAACAGGTGACCTGCAGACACATTGCAAATTATACCCCGTACATTACAGACCACCAGAATGGAGTTGTAGCCTTAAACATTAATATAACCTTCTTACCAGCTCAAAAGGTGGAGTGCCTTATTTCAATGTTGGTGCAGTCTATGACCCCCAGTAAATCAGGGAAATAGGCTATGTCATATCTCTTCTGTAATGTTCTTATATTGTAAGACCTATACATTTGTACAAGCAGTTGATGGTTCCAGTAATTTAATGCACCACAGTGGATATAACACTAATTTATTTCAGCACTACACATTCATTCATTCATTCATTCATTCATTCATTCATTCATTCCTTCAATTATTCATTCATCCAAGTCAGTTTAGTACAAATTAGTTTGGTACAGAGACTCTTTTCAGGCATAACCCATACCCAAAATAAAGCATATGCTAAAAAGACAAACCCATACCCAAAGTAAAGCATATGTTAAAAAGACAAATTTCCACTCATATTTCAGATTCTAACAAAAATGTAATAATTCAGATACCAAACACGAGTTGAATATAACTATGAACAGGCTAATAAAAAAATATAAAAAACAGCATTAGTAACTATGAAACATGGTTTATTGTATAAAAAATGTATTTACCTAAGGATGAGAAAGTATTTGAAAGTTTTCTCATAATGATGATTGGCTAATGGCTAAATAGTGTTCTATGCTATAGGTTTATAGATTAGTACTAAGCTAATTGCCATTGGGGCCATTTTAAACCTAGTCAATAACCCTGTGTGAGAATCAAACCCTGTCCTTGTGTCTGTAAGATAAACACTTTAACCATTATACCAGCCTCCAGCCTAAAAGGCTGTTATTTTGTCTAGGGGGTTACTGCAGTTTCTAGGCTAGCTGCACTTCTGAGCCAATTTCCCAAAGGTGAAAATTAAACCCTGGACCTTGTGTTTGAAAAACATCTTAACCATTATTCCAACCCTCTCTCTATGAACTATTCAGTTATGAAATTGTATTTGTTATTATAACATTCTAAATATGCTTTTTCATGAAACAATCAGGAATTTTGATTTCTCCAAATAAAGTAACTAAAGTTTTTATATTTTATGTACTAAAGAGATGTGGGAGCCAAGAGTATTTGCTTAAAAATCTTCATCATGCCACAACTTTCCATTATTCAGCTGCTCTATTGTGTTTTTTTTTCCTTATTTGTTAATTAGTTAACCCTACTATTCATAAGTACCTCTTCATAGGAGTTACTTAGGAACATTGTCTGATTATGCAATTTGTTGAAAGTCACAAAGACGGCAAATGGGAATGGAAGGAATCAAACACAGGACTATTGGGTAAATCTTATAAATACTTAATTTCCTTAAACCTCTGTTATAAACTGCAAGATCTTAGAACTGCCACATGCATGAGTTATATTATGCAAAAAACTTGATACAAACAAGGAATACAGTAGATAAAGAGTAACTTGAAAAGGAGTGGAAGAATGGTTTAAAACATTGCTACTTAAATTCAGTGGAAAAGTTAAAACATAATGCATCACAGAAAGAACAACCCAGGAAAGGGGTACATAATTTTTGCTAAAGAAACAACATAACTTTAGCCATCTGGAATAGCATTTCTTTAGGTAATCTGCCTGAAAAGTGAAAATTGTGGACTAAGAAATTTTATCTCTTCTTGACTGTGAACAGAGTATCTGAGAAGCATGAAAAAAGTATACTGTGCTGCATTTCTCCTTGCTGCAAGAAATAAAGCCCCGAAAGTTTATAATACATTTGAGACTGAAAAGATGAAGGGGAGAATGTTGCTATAATGAGGCAGAAGTTTCAGAGTTAATGTGAGTTACAAATACCATATACCTACAGATTTCCTCAAGAGTTTACAATGTTTTCCTGGGTTCATTAATGCCTAGGTTACTGTAATAATAATGGATTAAATGTTTGAACATGTAGTGAATTATGTGATTCATTATGTGGAAGCAGAATTGTGTATGCTATCAGAAATTATCTGTCAAGTAGCAGATTACAGAAAAGAATAAGACATTCAATAAACTGATATGTGAACATCAAGTGAAATTACTTTGTTGGAGTTAAAATACCTCACCAAAGAATTTGGCGTGGGTGAAGTTGATTTGTAATAAAAGAGTCTAAGATAAGTAAATGATTGAAAATGAGACAAGGGAGCTCTGGCAAGTACAAGAACCACAAAAAATTGTCATCGATCAGCTTTTTATGAGGTGTAGCTCTACACATGTCAAAATATATGGCATGCAGTTAATAAGTATGTAGAAGCTGTGGAAAAATAAGTGACTTTGCCAAAGTGTAAAGAATTAAAGGAATTAATTTTCTTTTGAAAAGTTTGTATATGTTGGATAAATGCCATGAAAATCAATTGTTTCCGTGAATGGCTTTTGTTGAGAATATATATATATATATATATATATATATATATAGAGAGAGAGAGAGAGAGAGAGTAAATCATGTACAAGACATAAGTGCAGAAAAGCCACAGCCAGAAAATGAGTCGGAAATCTGAGATGCAAACTCAGTAACTGAATTATGAGGTTTATACTAGATGACACAGAGTATAATGGTATAATGTAATATCTGCCTAAATTTAAAAATGGTTTGAAAGAGAGCAAACTAATGTTGTTACATGAATTACTTACTCACTCTTGTAATAATTTAAAATCAAGGGTATTAAAGTGCTTATACTTGAATATAAAGTGAGGAATACAATATTCCATTCTAGACAGATGACATAGTGAATGATTTATTGTTTTTCTGGTCATTTGACTTGTCAGAGTTTTGGACTGTTGCTCAGTCAGTTGGTTTGATTAATGAATACAAAGATTTATGTACTAACACGGGCTGTTTATCAGAACTTTATCATACTCAGTGAGCTCCAGCAGTGTTGACAGTTTTGTATGCCTCAAGGAAAAGTCCCGTAGATTTATGGATTGGAATACAAAATGTGATTAGCTGCACAGAAACAGTGGGTGTGGTTGAGAATCAGACTAAATCTACTGAACAGATTAACAACATGGTTACTTTTGTAAAGCCAGATAAAAATCCCTGTTTATATAGATCAACATGATACCAATAAAACAATACATAAGAACATTAGCCACCTCACGGAAGTGAAGAAGATGTGTCTGATAGGTCAAGGATGAAGGATTATGCTGTGTTTGATGCAGTATTCTACATATTCAGCTTAATGAGGAAAGTTCCATGTTATATACATTTTATTTACATACAGAAAGGAATGGATTACAGAGATTTCCATTTAGTAGTTCATCAGCACCTGAAGTATTTCAGGGCTATTACAGAGGTAATTGAGGGGTTTATTGGTGCTCTTCATATAACTGATGATATGCTAGTGTAATATGGGGTCAGACAGCAAAAAATTGTAATCTGATACGGATTAAATAATAATACTAAGTCAGAACAAAATCAAACTGAACAAAAGAAGTACATTTTAAAGTATAGAACTGCCCTATATGTGTCATATCCTAATATTTGAAGGGGATTGACACCAGGCACTGAGAAGGTAATCATTGTATTGCATATATCTTTACATATGAATACGTTGGTTGTCGGTTTTAAGGAATATTGCAGTGCCTTTGGAAGTGTATTCTCAATATGTTGGATGTAAATGTACATTCAATTACAGAACATGATGCACAAAACTACTGGAGAACAGAACAAAAAAAACTTTTTGAATATTTAAATAGTTATTAATGGGAACATCCAAATTAAATTATTTTGATATAAACAATTTAGTCACATTATATGTAGATGCCATCCAGAAGTAAACTGGTATAGTCATTCTTCCAAAAGAAAAAAAAAAATTTGGTTATGGGTGCAGAGTCTTTTATGGATGTAAGAAAAGGTATACTCATATAGAGAAAGATTTAATTTATTGGCTTTAGTATTTGTTTATGAAAAGTTCCACAGATATACTTAACAGGAAACCCAGTTGATTGAAAATACAATAAACCAAGGTAGAGTATTATTAAAAAGCTATTGTGAGAGGTACCACCAAGATTCCAGACAATGTTAAGACTACAGAAAATTACTTATTTCTAAAATATATGACAAAAAATAGACATGTATATAAATATTCTGAATCATTCATATTTGTAGAGCAAAAGAAGACTTGCTTGGTGAGCAGCTATCAAATACTCTGCAAATGAATATGTTTTGAGGCATAGTAAAGAATGGTTGATTAAAACAGAGATTAACCGTGAGAAAAATATGGAGACACTTTTTAATTTAAAAAAGAAATCAGCTGCATATGTTTTATTCTTAAAGCAGATAAGACAGCCCTGGGAAAAAAAAATCACTGTTCTGAGTGTTCGGGATTTTAAGCTTTCGCTTAAAGAGGGTCCCATTCGCTGACTTAACATAGATCATATATATATATATATATATATATATATATATATATATATATATATATATATATATTATAAAAATAAACTTTTGCTAGCATTTTCAATGAATACGACTAAGACCCCATGACATTCATAGACTTCAAATGATTTCACATGAGTTTATTCTTTTTAGACATGTTTGTGTATATTCTGATTCTGTAGCTTGTTTATAAGCCATGTGTGATCAGCACATGCTAAACGATATCTACAAAGACTGTGATGAAAGGTTGCAGTCAATGACTACAATCTGGGATGGATCATCTTGACAGAATCACCAACTGCAACTGACCATGGTGTTTTATACATCAGGAGTGAGTCCTGATAGAACATATCTTTGTGCAGGTTTGTGATATTGCACAGTCATTGTTAATAGTTCTACTATGGAGTTTGCAGGGATTAGAGTGCCAGTGTGAGACAGTGAAAAAACCACATCCAGCCTCCTTGGTGGTGGTGGGGTATGTAGTCTGTATCACTGTACTTGAATGACTCAGTAATAATGCTGTTTTTACCTGTGATTTAAACTAGTGTAAACTGTGCTTCCATTTTAGCAACAAATAACATGGGGATAGGGAAGGATGAACTGGCTGCCTGCTTTGATTAACGCATTCTGTTCATTTTCTTGCTTTCAGAATTTAGTGTTGTGTATTTTCCCTCAGTATACATCTCCTTGTAACATTTTTTACTTTACATGCTATTTGCTTTCCGCCAGATCTCTTGACTGTCTGACTTGCCATAATGATTAAGGTTTGTTGATTCCCATGTAGGGTGAGAACGGCTGCAGCATGGCCACCATTCTGGTAGCTATGAGGGGGTGGTTTATTCATAGCCTAACTCCACCCCCAGAGGGTGACATGCATGACTACTGAAGTGAGAACCTGTTAAGCCTTCTTCCCAGCTGCTCCTATCCTTCCATACATGCATAATGAGGATTATTGTGTGAATACACCTTGTAGATCCAACACCATGTCCCTAGCCACTATACCACATACTGGATGTTTGTGTCAGTATACAGTAAACTAACCTTCTGCACCCCCCAGGATAAATCATCACATACCCCTCACTTCCAGTCTCCCTTCATTGGCTGTCCAACATATGGGCCACTACTCAAATCTGCACATTATAGTTATGGTTTTATTCAGTTGTGCCATAGTACCAGCTACATAGTTCTGTAACACACTTTTGATATATTTGTTTATATCTTTATTATTAAAATTAATTGTGTTAGCTAATGTTTTAGTACAGTTTGTATCTCAACAGATAGAGAATTAACTCATTCACTCCAATGGTGCTTAGGAAGTGTACACTGTAACTTTCAGTGGGTGGAGCCTAAGCCTTTTGACAGAATCAAATTATGTTCTCACATTTCAAACAAATGTTCATATCTCTAAAAGCATATGGGGTTATGAAAGTAGTATAAATGGGAAACTCTTCAGCACAAACAATTTTTATTGTGGTAGAAATCTTTAGGTTCTAGGTCTTAAACCAATTTTATAAGTCATAGTAAACACAGTAACTATTACATTTGTAATATTTTGTAAACAAATTACAATATCTCAGCAACCACTCAAGTTACAAACATGCTGTCAGAAGCATTTTATTCATCTAGTTGACAGCTTTTATATGAGGCTAAAGAGTTCTGTCTGTGTTACTTGGTTGTTGAGATATTTAGAAAAATGTGAAAATTATATCTAGGCAAATTAATGTCATAAAAACAACAGTTAATATCTATTTACCTGCACTAGACAGAGATCAAATATTAATGCAGTTGAGTCTGCCATTTTGTGAGCTTTAACATGAAATCTTTTAAAACTTTGTACGCAGCATGGTATTGTAATTATTAATGCAAATATGAACAAGCAATATTTGACACCCAGAGGCATCAGTGGGAGTTAACTGCAGGTGCACCTGGAGATGTCACTCGGATGTAATGAGTTAAGAACATTTAGTTGCATATATAGTACAATATTTACCCTCTGCTTGTTTCATAGTAGCTTAAACACATAAACTCACAACCAGCAATGCGTCTATCTCCTATCCATCCATACAAGAAAGACATACAAACATATAGACATAGAAACAGACAGACACACACTCACACTCGCACATACACACATACAAACAGATATGCCATAGGGACACACACACACGCACACACACACACACACACACACACACACACACACAGTCACACACTTCAATATACATAGATGCACATACAAATAAGAACACACACACACACACACGCACACACACCCACACACACACACACACATACACACACACACAGATGCATACACAAACATGAAGAGCCAGAGAGGCAGACACAGACACACAGTCAGAATTTGTGCTTTCAGGTATACTTTCAGATCTCTAATATGAGCAATGCTTTGTGTTAAAATATTAAGCAGGCAAAAGAGTGGGTATTTGAATGTTTCAGGTTCAAATTTGATAATATGCAAAACATATATATATATATATATATATATTTAAACGGTAGGTAGACTTTTTGTTGCTCAATGAGAAAAGAGCAGACGGAAGAAAAACATCTCATCTCCACTGATTTGCATTCAAACGGTAGTTTAGTTTTTGAAAACAGTTGCTCTCAATGCTGAGCCAGCAAGTGAAAGAATCAGTGCTAGTTTGAAATTCCCCCCATTGGCACACAGTTTTCATGCTGTAAATATGGGCTGTAATTTTTAACATCTTCTATCTGTGAATTAATTTACCCTTTTGCAACTCTGAGTGACCAATGGAGTTTTATTACTTTTAAAGCTCATTTTCAAAATGCATTTATTTAATGGTGGATATTTTCTGGTTATAATTGAAGACTATAGAAGATATTTAACTTACCATTCATATCCACATGTGCAGATGCTATCCTAGTCATAGACCAAGTGTTTATATTATCTGGTAAACTTGAGATTTTAAAAAGCAATTAAGGGTAATCATTTTGTGAAGAGCACTTTAATTAGGTTGCCAAATAAATTTATATTAAGCAAAGGGTGTTGGTAACCATTTTGGTCACATGTAAATGCACTACCTGAAGCATCTATGCCTAAAATTGAGAAATCCACAAGGAGAGCACATGTTAAGAATATCATGTAGAAAGAGAATATTGATTTCTTTTAAATAAACTACATGCAATTCCACACATTGTAACAAAGCATTCAGCTGTACAATTTTTTTTCTGCAATCAAAATTACATACGTTGAACAAAATAAATAAAACTATTTACAATATTTACAAGATGCAGAATAGATTAAACCATAAATATTTAGAACTAATGTAGAACACATTCAATTAAAAATAATAAATTAAGTTTGTTTTACATTTAATTAACATTGTCCAACAAGTGAAGATTTTTGGTCCAAGAACTGAACAAGATAGGATGATCTTAACCTTATAATTTCATATTCTTTTAGAATTACTTCTTTTCAGAAGTTCAAAAAGTCATTAGACTGAGGTGAATCAGAACTCTTCTGCTTTTTGTGATTAGTTTCTTTGCAATTGCCAAAATAGTCAAAAATATAGTGTAGTATTGGTCACAGGAACATTAAACCTCACAATACTAACTATAACAAAATTATCAGACCATACTTCTTGAAGAAAATTATTAACATTTTGCCAGTAGTCCTTTAATAACATACATTCAAATAAAATGTTTCCAGTTAGCTCTAATATTTAGATTACATCTCCAACATTAAATTTTAGATTACTTAGATTTTTTAAACTATATTAGGAGTAACAAACACCCTATTCAAACACTTACAAATTTAAATTTTCCAGTAATGAACTGAATGTTTATGAATGTTTACCATTAAAATTTGGAAGTATTATCTAGATTCTTTTTATTTTCTTGTAACAAAAATTTTCAAAACTTATTTTCAATTCCTTCTTTATAATATATAAAAAACGTTTGTAAATGTCAGATAAAATGTATGGTTTATTCTCATAAATAATTTTATATAGATATATTAGTAACTTAAGTAATCAAATTCCTTTGAGTTGTACAACTGAAAAGATTATGAGTATAAGACATCATCATCATCATCATTAGCCCCCTTTTTTCCCATTTTTTTCTACATGGGGTCAGGGTATCATGTTAATTGTTGCCAACTCTCTCAATTCAGTGCCACACTCCTGCCTTCTTCAACACTCATGCCTGAATCTCACAGATCTTCTTTCAGACAATCCATTCACCTCTTTGCTGGATGTCTTTGCTTCCTCTTACCTTCTTCCTGTCTGTCTCAAATCTTCCTTACTGGATTGTCTTCTGCTTTTCTGCATGTGTCCAAACCACTGTAATCTGTTCTCTTTGATCTTTTCAGCAATTGCAGCTACTTTGGCTTCTGCTCTTATGTCCTCATTTCTTCATCTGTCCCACAGTGTGCAGTCTACCATCCTTCTCAGGCACTTCATTTCCATCACCTTTAGCTTCTTCAACTGTTATGACTTTACTGCCCAGGTTTCTGTACCATACAGTAGTGCTGGTCACACCACTGTCTTATACACCTTAATTTTCAGCTTCTTTGGCATTCCTCTGTCATAGACTACACCTGACACTCTATGTCAGCTGAAGCTCTTCTGATTCTAGCTTTGACCTCTTCATTCATGCTACCTTTCTTCTCAACTACCCCTCTCAGATACTTGAAACTGTTTACCTGTTCCACTATCTTCCCCTCTATCTCTTTTCTCAGCTTTTTCTGATTTCCCCAATTTGCTGGCATTACCACTGTCTTATCTGTGCTTAGTTTCATCCCATGTGCCTTCAGTTTTCTATTCCATTCTCCTATCCTTTGCTGACGTTCTTGCTCAGAATCTGCCTGTAATGCCACATTGTCTGCATACAGCAACTTTGTTGATCTGTCCCCTCCGATCTGTTTGCTAATGTAGTCCCTCCCCCAGTGTGAACAGCAGTGGGCTTAGAGCTGAACCCTGTTGTACACCCACTCCCACTGGGAACTCTTCTGTGAGGCTGAACACTGTTTGTACTTGAGTCATTGGGTTCTTGTACATAGCCTGCACTAATTCTATTAATGTTTCTGGGACTTCAAACCACCACAGTACTGCCCAAATCAGCTTTCTATGGACCTTGTCATATGCTTTCTCCAAATCTAGGAATACCCAGTTGGACTCTCTCCTCATCTCTAGCTTCTTCACAAGTATCTGTCTCATTGCAAACATTGGGTCAATTGTGCTGTATCCTGATGTGAAATCAAACTGCTCATCTCCCATCTTACATTCTACTACCCTGCGTATCCATTTATCAATCACCCTCTCCAGAAATTTCATGCAATGTGATAGGAGTTTGATGCCTCTGTACTCCCCACAAGTTGTGGATGTCCCCTTTGTTCTTGTACACTGGCACAAGTATGCTTATTCACCAGTCATCTGGAATACGCCTTTCTTTCCATACTGCTATGAGTGCCCGTAGGAGCCATTTCTCCCCTATCTCCCCCGGCATCCTTTTCATATCTGCTGTAACCTTATCTGAGCCTGCTGCTTTCCCTGAATTCCTATTCCTTAGTGCTGTTCTTACTTCTTCTAGGGTGGGATCCTCTTCTACTCTCATTGTAGGTTGTTTCTGGGGCAGTACAGCTTTTGTGGGGTTTCCTTCATTCAGAAGCTGCTGGAAATATTCCTTCTATCTGCCTTTGATGTCTTGTGGACTGGTGAGCAGATTATTGTTGGCATCCCTTATGAAGAGTGTCTGACTATTTTCTTCATCTTTCTGTCTTTGCCTTGCAACCTGATATAGTTTCTTTGTGTCGCTTACTGAGTCACTTTCCAGAAGGTGGTAGAGTACCTTCTATGGCCTATTCTTTGCTATTGCAACTTCTTTCTTAGCTTCTTTGTTAGCCAACCAGTAGTCCTTCCTTTTCTATCTTCCACTTCTTCCTGCACTTCTCCTTTCTTTTGATGACTTCCTGGACTTCTGCATTCCACCACCAGCTTTCCTTATGTACCTTATTTCCATACCTGGCTCGGACACATATCTTTTCTGTAGTCCTGACAAATGCTGTTTTTAGGCACTGCCATTCTTGTTCAACTCCACGTATTTCGTCTTCTTCTTAGGGTGCTAGAGCCCTGAGTAATTCCTTGAACTGCTGTAGTTTCTATCCAGCAACTTCCAGGTCTTCAGCCTGGTTTCTGTTGATCTTAGAGCCTTCTCTGACACTGCTTGCAGCTGATTGTGGCAACTAGTGGTTTATGCTGTAGGCCAACTGTTTTGCTGGGGATGACTTTGCATCCATGGATTTTACCCCAGTGCCTTTTCCTTACTAGGAGGAAGTCTACCTGAGTTGCATGTTGGCTACTCTTGTATGTGATCTTGTGACTGTCTCTCTTTTTGAACCATATGTTGGCTACTATTAAGTAATTTGCCAGACAGAAGTCTAGAATGGCTTCTCCTTCTTTATTCCTGTTGCCCCACCCATGTGGACCAAGGCAGTCCTCATATCTTGTTCTATCTGTCCTATGTACATTTAAGTCACCCATTATCAACACCAATTCATGTTGTCCAGCTTTATCTAGTAGGTCCTGCAATTGTTGTCTGAATGCACTCTTTTCCTCACTATCACAACCCTACTGTGGGGCATAGGCTGAGATTATGAATACTGCCCCATCATTACACTGGACTCTGATTGTCATGAGTCTGTCATTAATTCTGGTGACATCCCTCACTGCCTTCTGAAGCCTCTCTCTCACTACAATTCCTGCACCATTTCTAGCCTGTCCCCCTTCTGAGTAGTAGAGTCTGGATCCCAAGCCAAGTGGCTTTGCTGCACTGTCCTTCCATCTTATCTCTTGGATACATAGGATGTTCAGCCTCCTCCGTATCATCATGTCATCCACTTCCAAGCTACATCCTGTCAGTGAACCTACATTAAGCTTAGCATATCTCAGTTCATGTTTGGCAGGTTGGTTGGTTTTACATCCAGCTTTCGCTCAACAGAGCTATGCCAGGTAAGCAAGGCTGGGCAACTAGACACCAGCCCGCCAGTATCTTATTGACCCAGAGCTGCTGGGCTTTATGGCGGGCACACACTGGCCAATAGGGGCACACACACCCCTCCCACCATTAGCATGGGTCCCTGGCATAGGTCAGAGTTGGCCAGGTCCTCAACCCACTTATCACTGGTAACTACCCATGCCCATTTTTGTAACATTAGTCAACATGACCAAATCACCTAGAGCCATATTTCACACCGTTGGTTTGCTAGCCCTGCCATGGCGTGCAGTCTGTGATCCATGTTCTCCTATCTTGAGGATTCTGTGCACTACAGTAGATGTTCAAAGTGGTTGGTCTGTACAACTCTTCCCCTATAGTTCACCTTGTAGAGGCTGTGCTGCTGCCCACAGCTCCATTAATTGGTGAGTTTGATGGAAACACTCAGCATGTTTTTTGGATGTTGGAGGAACCCCACAGTGACACAGGGAGAACATGCAAACTCCAAACAGGCAGTGATTGGAGGTCAGGACTGAACCTTGGATGGGAGGTGAAGACCTTAACCATTATCCCAACTGATCTCTAATGTAATATATGATATAATAATATAATATAATAAGTATAAGACAAAATAATTTAAATTAATTGTTGATCATCAGTTGTTAAAATATAGTCCTTTATAATACCAGGAACAGATTTTATAACATCTTTTTTAACGCAATTAAACCAACCAAAAAAATCTTTTCTATGCAATTCAATAGATTTTTGAGTATCAGGATCAATATATAAGTTCTTTGTAATAACAGATAGTAGTAAAAATATATCCATGAGTTAAGATCTTTGCAAGATGAAAAAGCTAATTTAAATTTTCACAAGAATAAATTTATAAATATTGAATGTGTTGGTGAATTACATTTTTAATTGTAGGTAATTACCTATTAATCACCAGAAGCAATTTCTATTCAGTTGCAATATTTAATATTATTAAAATTAATCAATGATTTATAGAGATCTTTCCAATTTGCATCATATGAATTATAAACGCAATGAACTATTACTTTTCTTGAGCAGTAATAATAGACATTTCCAAATCAGCTAGTTTAATACCTCCACTGTTCCAATGTTTTATATGATGCTTATAAGCAAATTTAGGTTTTCTGGATACCATAAGAATTTTAACATTGTATTACTAAATCTTATGATTTGAATTTTTGTAGGGTCAGAGCAGTAGTTTAAATAATATAAGGAATCTTAGGAAGTAAAATTATTTAATGAGATAGAGTCTTTCTTTAAATTAATATATTTGTTTATTTTATGTTAAAACTAACTTGATAATGTCTTCTAAAATGACGTCATAATTTCTACTCCAGGTATCTTCTCAAAATGTCCTTAAAATTATCCCTAGATATATCAGTTCACAATCTTGTTTTCCAAAATATTTTAAAAGTATTCATTTATTGATATAGATGGGATTTAATATCATGTGCCTGTTTTTATTGTTGTTAAAGTGAAGTTCAGATATTGTCTCAAATGTGTTAAGAATTTCACAGGTAATATGAATCAACCGATCTGATTGCTACAGTTATTAACAGATAATCAGGAAATAACAATAATTTTGAAGAATAATTAAGTTCAGAATTCAAATCCTGTTTATCTCAATTGGATCTAATTACAATGACTAAAGTCTTGATTCCTAAACCAAGCAATAGAGTAGAAATTGGGCAACCTCATTTTGTTCCCCTTTTTATTTCTAAATAATCAGACATAAAAGACCCTACTTTTACATAAAAATATTACTGAAATAAATATTCCTAATTAATTTCATGAATTCCTAAGGAAACTTTTATAAATCCAATATTTCAAACAAGGGATCTTGATTAATAGAGATGAAAGCTTTTTCAACGTGTAAAATTATCAAACTGTCTTCCTTTTTATTTCTGTTTGCTAACTCTATTAATGTTAATATTTGTTTAATATTATCCTGAGTTTGACTTTTAGGTATGAAACTCATTTGATCTTTATCTCTCAGAGTGGGAAAAAAAGATTTTAATCTGTGAATTAATGCAGACATAAACATTTTATAATCAATATCTAGTAATGAGGTGGGTCTATAAGCAAAAAAAATTGTAGGATCCTTGCCACTATTTAAAAATTGGAGTAACCATTGAATATTTCCAAGATGGGGTTAAAGCAAATTTTTTGAACGTCTAATTAAACTTTATGAAAAAAAGAAGTTATTTTTAAAAGAAATAATTTATATATTTCAGGAATTTTTCTATATATTCCAGAAGCATTATTAATCTCCAGTTCTTTATTTTTTATTAACTACTTTTGAAGAGATTAGTTTTGTTTGTTTAGATTTGTTTTCTTCAGAAAGCTTGCTCCTGCAGAAATATTGTTAAAGATTTACTTTAAAATCAGTTTTCCATAATTTACTGAAAACAGAATAGGCAATTACCTTAGTATTAGAAACTGCAACACTAGAAAGAATGCAAAAATGAAAATATATATTCACATCAAGCATAATTTCAGTGTGATACCGTGCAGTAAAAATGGAATTATGATCCACCAAAGTATGTTGCATCATGAACCCATGAACCCCTTTTCACACTGCACCTTATTGCATAACTGTTGTCAATGGTTAGGAGACTGCTGACTGTAAAATGGTAATAAAGTAACATCACATTATTTTTCTCAGGAAGTTTCATAATAATGTAAAATTGTAGTCTTACTTTGAATGATAGCAAGATTGTAGCAGAACTCTTTGTGACAATTCCATATGCAGGTGGTTTTGTAGCACAGTGAGAAAAAGCATGCTTATTTGGAAGGCTAGCTCTGCTGTTAATTACAACAGTTCAGAATCCCAAACTCTCTTACATTATTCAAATGTCTAACTGAACTATGATGATGTACATATTTTTTTAATTTAAAATGCTGGGGTGATTTATTGAAACTATCTAAATAATCTGCCTCTAGTATTCTGACTAGAAAACATTTTGCATAATTTTAGACATTTATTTTACAGTCTAACATTTAAATGTAAATGCTGACATAAAGAAAATGCAGCGTCTAGTACTAGTACTCAAGTTACAAATCCCAGAGGAACAAACTCACCCAATACAACTGGTAGACAATCAACCTCATAAAAAATGAAATATTTTTGCAAGGGTCAAGCCCCAGCTTCCAACATGTGAGAGACAGGCTCCCATGCTCAAAATGTATATAAACCAGCTCCATGGTTACACAAACACGAAGAAGGGGAAAGCTTCAAAAATACATAAACACTGCTAGTGCATACTTAAAAAACTGCATCATCAGTGTTTTCCCGTGCAAAATAGTAATATGAGAATTTATCCTCCCTGAGATGTGCTCATTGAGCTGATTTATCATTGAGTTTTAAATCAAAGACGTGATTGTATGAGCAATTATCTTCTCTAATAAAAAAAAATAGGTAACGGCTGTGTTGAGAAATCAGTTGATAAACTTTAGTACCTCTTCCCCTCTACCAGTTTAGATGTTTACCTAAGACAAAGTTGTAAAAGTTAGTGAACGGTCTTATAAATTGTATGACCAACTTAGGCATCATTTCCCAGCTTCTGATGTGCAGGAGACTTTATAGATTGGCAAAGGGTTAGCATCATAAATTTGTGATGGTGTCTGTCTATTGGCATGCACAAAGCAAACTCCTGTGGTTTAGTGTTTAATTCACAAAAACAGTTCTAGACAGAACATTGTGGATATTTGCAGAGGAGCTGCTAGTGTCATATGCATGCATTACTTGTATGTGCATGCAAGCTAATGAACCTGTGTCAGCTCAAGACTAAAGCTGCACTGCATGGTATTATTTTCTTAGAATTGCAAATACGGTTAATGCCATCTAGTGAATCTGTTTACATTTATGTTAATACTGAAAGGGTTGCACCTCTATTTACTGGTGAACTCTAGCTTTATAGTGATTTAGATTTAGTTTCATTTGTCCCTAAAGTTCAAATGCACTACACTGTTCACTTGTGAAATATTGGTTTTATAATCTCTAGTTGTCTCATTATTACATGTTAACCTATGAAAGTTTTACGGTCTTACTTACTTGTTCTAGGGCTGTCTACATTTGCTCCCTGCTGTTCTCTGCTAATTTTATTAGTCCCTTATTAATTTCCCATTTAACTCATTACATCCAAGTCATGCCTCCAGGTACATCTGCAGTTAACTCCTACTGATGCCTCTAGGTGTCAAATATTGCTTGTTTGTATTTACAGCAATAATTCCAAAACCATGCTGTGTGCAAGGTTTTAAAAGAGTTCTTCTTAAATCTTACACAATGGCAAACTCAACTGCATTAATATTTGACCTCTGTCTAGTGCAGGTAAAGAAATCTTAACTGTTATTTTCATGATATTAATTTATATAGATACAATGTTCACATTTTTCTAAATATCTCAAAAACCAAGTAACTCAGAAAGAACTCCTTAGCCTGATATGAAAGTTCTCAGTTAGATGAATAAAATGTGGTAGACAGTATGCTTGTAACTTGAGTGATTGCTGATATATTGTAAGCTGTTTACAAAATATTACAAATGTAATAGTTACTGTGTTTACTGTGTATTATAAAATTCAGTTTAAGACCTAGAACCTAAAGAATACTGCCATTATAAAAATAGTTTTTGCTGAAGAGTTTGCCACTTATACTTCTTCATAACCCCTATAGTGCCAGAGATACGAACACTTGCTTGAAATGCGAGGACATAATTTGATTCTGTCAAAAGGCTTAGGCTTTGCCCATTGAAAGTTAGAGTGCAAATATCCTAAGTTCCATTGGAGTGAATGAGTTAAGAAAATTATTTTCAAGATAGAACCTTTCAAATCTACTCCAATAACCACCTTTCTGAAAAAGGCACTCACAAATTCCTTCAAGGATCTATGTTGGATCCACTTCTGTTCTTTCTGTTTATTAATGACTTTTCACTGGAGCTTCCCATCCATAAACTAAGTATGCAGATGACATCCTTTTACTGTAAGCTAGTGAAACTCATCAAGCCCGCTGGCAGAAGATACAATCTGAATTCACTATCTTATGCAATTAGCATTCTACTAAAAAGCTTCTAATCAACTACACTAAAGCAAATGTCATGATATTCTCAATTGCAAAAAAACTTCCGGTATTACCAACACTGACAATAAGAGACAATAAAGGAAATCTTATTCCTAATGCTACCAAACAAAAATATCTAGGTGTATCACTTGACCCTATGATAAACTTCTAAATCTGCACTGACTGCATCACCACAGAAGTCGTGACACAGCTATAATGATGTTACCATCTCTGCTACCTTCTTTTTTCTGCAGCATATTTGGTCACAGCTAAGAATGTACCAGTGGCCCAGATGGAGTATATATTATTTTTTATTCACTTTCACTCCTTACATATCAAACAAATAATTCAAACAGATGAAAATAAAATAAAAATATTCATATTCTCTCTCCTGGCAAATCTGAATAGTCATCACTGCTTTCTATTAGAGTAAGTTAACTGGCTCCCCATTACCTAAACAACCACTTTTCTCCAGCCCGGATAAATGGGGAGGGTTGCATCAGGAAGAGCATCAGGCGTAAAACATCGCCAAAACTTTTCATGCAGTCACCAGTTACTATTTACATACCGGATCGATTGAGGCCCGGGTTAACAATGACCGCCACCAGTACTGTTAGCCAACAGGGTTCTGGCGGAAATTGGGCTACTGTTGGCCGAAGGAGGAGAAGAGGCAGAAGGCATGGCTGAAGACAGCAAGACAGGAGAAAGGCTAGGACTGTGGTAGTGAGGGTCGGAACTTTGAATGTTGGTAGTATGACTGGTATAGGGAGAGAGCTAACTGATATGATGGACAGAAGGAAGGTTGGTATATTATGTGTGCAAGAGACCAGATGGAAGGGAAGTAAGGCTAGGTGTATTGGCAGTGGGTTCAAATTGTTTTATCATGGTGTGGATGGGAGGAGAAATGGTGTATGAGTTATTCTGAAGGAACAGTATGCAAAAAGTGTTTTGGAGGTGAAAAGAGTGTCGGATAGAGTGATGTTTATGAAGCTGGAAATTGATGGTGTAATGATGAATGTTGTTAGTGCATATGCTCCACAAGTTGGGTGTGCAATGGATGAGAAAGAAAAATTTTGGAGTGAATTGGATGAAGTGGTGATGACTGTACCCAAGAGTGAGAGAGTGGTGATTGGAGCAGATTTCAATGGGCATGTTGGTGAAGGGAACAGAGGGGATGAGGAAGTGATGGGTAGGTATGGTGTTAAACAAAAGAATACAGAAGGTCAGATGGCAGTGGATTTTGCGAAAAGGATGGACATGGCTGTGGTGAATACGAATTTTAACAAGAGGGAGGAGCATAGGGTGACATACAAGAGTGGAGGAAGATGCACACAGGTGGATTATATCTTATGTAGGAGGGCCAGTTTGAAGGAGATTGGAGACTGTAAAGTGGTGACCGGAGAAAGTGTAGTTAGGTAGCATAGGATGGTGGTTTGTAGGATGACGTTGGTGATCAAGAAGAGGAGGAGGGGTGTGAGGGCAGCACCAAAGATCAAATGGTGGAAATTGAAAAAGGGTAATTGTGCGGTGGAGTTCAGGGATGAGTTAAGGCAGGCACTGGGCGGCAGTGAAGTGTTACAAAATAGCTGGGTAACTACAGCAGAGCTAGTAAGGGAGATTGCTAGAAAGGTGCTTGGTATCACATCTGGACAAAGGAAGGATGACAAGGAGACGTGGTGGAATGAGGACATACAGGAGAGTATACAGAGAAAGAGGTTGGCAAAGAAGAAGTGGGATTGTCAGAGAGATGAAGAAAGTAGACAGGAGTATAAGGAGATGAGGTGCATGGCAAAGAGAGAGGTGGTGAAGGCTAAGGATAAGGCATATGAAGAGTTGTATGAAAGGTTGGACACTAAGGAGGGAGAAAAGGACCTGTACTGACTGGCTAGACAGAAGGACCGAGTTAGGAAAGATGTGCAGCAGGTAAAGGTGATAAAGGATAATGAGGGAAACATACTCACAAGCGAGGAGAGTGTGTTGAGGAGATGGAAAGAGTACTATGAAGGGTTGATGAATGAAGAGAATGAGAGGGAGAGAAGGTTGGATGATGTAGGGATAGTGAATCATGAATTGCAATGGATTAGCAAGGAGGAAGTAAGGATAGCTATGAAGAGAATGAAGAATGGAAAGGCTGTTGACCCAGATGACATACCTGTGGAAGCATGGAGGTGTTTAGGTGAAATGGCAGTGGAGTTTTTAACCAGATTGTTTAATGAAATCTTGGAAAGTGAGAGGATGCCTGAGGAATGCAGAAAAAGTGTTTTGGTACCGATTTTTAAGAATAAGGGTGATGTGCAGAGCTGTAGTAACTACAGCGGGATTAAACTGATCAGTCACAGCATGAAGTTATGGGAAAGAGTAGTGGAAGTAAGGTTAAGAAGGGACGTGATGATTAGTGATCAGCAGTATGGTTTCATGCCGGGAAAGAGCACTACAGATGCGATCTTTGCTCTGAGAGTGTTGATGGAGAAGTACAGAGACTGTCAGAAGGAGTTGCATTGTGTGTATGTAGACTTAGAGAAAGCATATGACAGGGTGCCCAGAGAGGAGTTGTGGTATTGTATGAGGAAGTCAGGAGTCTCAGAAAAGTATGTAAGAGTGGTACAGGATATGTACGAGGTATGTGAGGTCTGCAGTGAGATTGATGGGTGCGTTTAAGGTGCAGGTGGGTTTACATCAAGGATCAGCTCTGAGCCCTTTCTTATTTGCAATGGTGATGGACAGGTTGACAGACGAGATCAGACAGGAGTCCCGTTGGACTATGATGTTTGCAGATGACATTGTGATCTGTAGTGAGAGTAGGGAACAGGTGGAGGAGTCCCTGGAGAGATGGAGATATGCTCTAGAGAGAAGAGGAATGAAGGTCAGCAGGACTAAGACAGAATATATGTGTGTGAATGAGAGGGAGGATAGAGGAATGGTGAGGATGCAAGGAGTAGAGGTGGTGAAGGTGGATGAGTTTAAATACTTGGGGTCAATAGTTCAGAGTAACGGTGAGTGTGGAAGAGAGGTGAAGAAGAGAGTACAGGCAGGATGGAGTGGGTGGAGAAGAGTGTCAGGACTGATTTGTGACAGACGAGTACCTGTAAGAGTGAAAGGGAAGGTCTCCAAGGGGGTAGTGAGACCAGCTATGTTATATGGGTTGGAGACAGTGGCATCAACAAAAAGGCAGGAGTTTGAGCTGGATGTGGCAGAATTAAAGATGTTAAGATTTGCACTGGGTGTGACGAGGGTGGACAGAATTAGGAATAAGTATATTAGAGGGTCAGCCCAGGTTGGAATGTTTGGAGACAAAGCCAGAGAGGCACAATTATGTTGGTTTGGACATATGCTGAGGGGGGATGCTGAGTATAATTTGACTACTGTGGTTTGTTTTCTTTACCTTGTGTTTTACTTGCATTCTGCTTTAACAGCATATTAAAACTTCAAAAGAGACCACAGCTCTGTCTCTTCTGAATCAGGCAGAAATTAGAACTGAGTCAGGCAGAAATTAGAACTGATCAATTAAAGACTCATTCATAAGATAGAAGAGGTCACTTAAGGTTAATCATTTGTTAACTGAGGGGGTGGAGCTAGGAACTAAACCTTCTATTTAAGGGGTAGAATAAAACATTTCAGAGCTTTATCAGAAAGGCTCATCCAGACTCTACTACACTTTGCTGTGAAGGAAAGGTTAGTTTGCTTTTATTTTTTGTATTACTTTATTGCCTTTCTATATTTTGAATAATGTGGTTTGTTTTCTTTACCTTGTGTTTTACTTGCATTCTGCTTTAACAGCATATTAAAATTTCAAAAGAGACCACAGCTCTGTCTCTTCTGAGTCAGGCAGAAATTTCCCGACCTCCCCACCCCAGTTACAGTTGTCTTGTTAAATACCACTGTCTTTCTATTTGCCTGCCTCTTATGTTAAACTGACCATATATCTCATTTCCTCACCACTTTCACTGGCTTGTGTGAGTAATCACAAAATCATAATTTTTGAAATCCCTCCCCTTCAACTATTTAAAATTATTGGCCATCCTACTGTATTCCATAGTACCAGAATACAAAAGTGACCACCCCTTTCAATCCATCATGCTGTTTTAAAAATAGTAACTCTCCATTAAACCTTAACTTTTTAAAAAGGTAAAACTTAAAGTTACCTACTTTCACATCTAACTTCTCTAGTGCACACTGCAGGTTGCATTTTTTTTCATCTTACCTTTAAGCATCCCTGTGACTAGCACTTACTCTAATACCTGCTGGAAAGCACTAGGAATCCTTAAACTGATAAAAGCACTCAACTCTCCTTGTTAATAAGGATAAATTAATAGTAGGCACTAAACAGCCTATAATTGCAAAGTACCTTGCTAAGGTAAGGGAAAACAGCTCCTGTACTTTACAAAAAAAAAAAAAAGCACAAAACCAGGCATGTCCAAGGGTCAGCTTCCAGTGATTTCTCCTGTCCACCTGGTGAATCTGGGCATATTGGGGCAATGCAGCAATTGCCTCATGTACACAGACAACCCTCTCCTCCTACCACCCAACACTACAACCTGTGAGAGATGCACTTACATAGCCAAAATGGAAGCAAAGCTCTTTCCACCCAAGATTGTGCTAGACAGTCAAGAGGAGAAGGTTAACACCCACACTACACCTCAGGCAACACATAGCCCTTCTAAACCCACACCACCAACACCCATATATAGCAACACTAAATCCACATATTCAGAGGCCCTTAACTGTAACCTGCCCAAGCAACAATGACCTCTGAAGCTGAAATGCAAACACCAATCACAACCAAAGTGTCACATAGTTCACAACACCAGTGTGCCACCCAGCAACAGCCCCTAAGGCAAGACAATGTACATACCACTTTAGTCATAGGTGACTCTATAGTCCAGCACACTGATGTCCCACTCACTAGGTTGAACAAGGAGGAAATTACAGTCAGCTGCCTGTCGGATGCCAGGATCCACCACATAACGCATGCACTCAAGTCACTCCACAACAAGTACAAATATGACTCTGTCATTGTCCATGTTGGAGTGAATGACTTGAGATGTACCTCCCTGGACTACATGAAAAGAGACATGGAAGAGATCTTGGATCATGTGGCCCAGGCAGGTATGACCCTAGCCCTGAGTAGCATCCTGCTTTCACCCAGAATGATACCACAATATAAGGACAAAATGATTGACTTCAACAATTGGCTAAGCTTCTGGTGTCATTCAAAGGGGATACAGTATCTGTCTGCCTGAGACATGATCGACAGACCACGATGCTTTGCCAGAGATGGTCTGCACCTGTTGCCTCTGGGATTCAGGTTACTGGCTAAGACTCTTGCCACCCCTATAGTGCCTTTTTTAGGCAAAGTTAAAAGGACAAAACCACCACCGTAACAGGTACAAGCACGCAAAGTCTGAAGGTAATGCTACTCAATGCTAGAAGTCTAAACCTCAAAATGCACTGTCTCGAGGCACTCCTAAAAATGGAGAACATCGATATCTGTGCAGTAACTCAGACCTGGTTCAAGGCTCCAGAGAGCACCCCTGCAATACCAGGCTACAACTCTTACCACACTTTTCGGCCACCAAACCAGGACCGAAACACTAAAGGTGGAGGAGTGTCAATATTCACCAAGGATATTCACATCACCAGGCTAGTTGCCCAACACAATGCATCTGAAATTCTCCAGGTGCAACTAACACTAGGTAAGACTAAACATACTGGAAAATATTAAGATAGAACCAAACACCCTAATACTGGGTGATTTTAACTACCCTGCCATTAACTGGGAAAACTACTCATGTACCAACACCTTTGCCCAACAGTTCTTGGAATTCATAAATTCCAATGCTCTGGATCAACTAATCCATAGTCCCACCAGGGGCTCCAATATCCTAGACCTGGTCATTACCAACATGGGAAATCGATGCTCCACACCTATGGTCACCCCCTCATTAGTCAGGTCTGACCATAAGCTAATCACCCTTAACATCCACATCCCACCCCTAACCCCCAGTAAGGAAACCTCCATAAAAAACTTCTCCAAAGCCAACTTCATGCTACTCAAGTCAGAAGTGACAAACTTCATGACACCCATGCAGATGGGAACTAAAAGTTCAACTGCTGAATCCTACACTAAGGCACTGTATGAGCACATCCACTCATGCATGAATCATGCCATCCCAAACAGAACCAAGATGCTCTCATCCAAAAAAAGGAAGCCAATCTGGTGGTCCCCTGCCATAAACAAACTTTACAACAAAAGGAAGAAACTGTTGCAGAAAAGAGGAAAATCCTAGGATGCAAAAAAACTCCCTTACCAACCTCAGTAAGAAATTGAGATCATAAAATCCTCCAAAGCTAGTTACGAAAATAAAATTGCCAAAGATTCCAAAGACAACCACAAGGCATTCTATAACTATGTTAACTATGTCAAGAATCTAAATGGCAATGCTCAGATCTGCTCTGAGCTAAAACAGAATGGCATTAAATATACTGATCCCAAGGATATTGCCAATATCCTGGCAGATCGATTCAGTGCCAACTTCACCCCCCTCTCACCCCCTAAATGGCCCATCTCAATACCGGAAGATTTCCAAATTCTGGTAATAACAGCCACACAGGTAAAAAACGCACTCTCCAAAGCTAAGAATACAGCATCCATGGGACCAGACGACATCCCAGGCTGTGTACTACATGAACTACAATATGAACTGGCACCTCACCTAAGTGTCATGTTTAATCATAGCCTCACCTTAGGTTATGTGCCCACTGAGTGGCGCAGAGCTAGTTATCTCACTCCACAAGGGGGGATCCACCTTGGATCCCGGAAGCTACCATCCCATCAGTCTGACAAGCCTTATCTGCAAGGCCATGGAGCGTATTATCATGGAACTTATAAACAAAGATATTGGCAACCTTCAAACACTGGACCCCACCCATTTTGGGTTTGTGAAGGGCCGATCTTGTCTCCTGAACCTGATTGACTTCTTTGAATCAGTCTCCAGAGCCATGGACAAGGGTAAGGTGGTCCACACAGCCTACCTAGACCTTGCCAAGGCCTTTGACACCATCCCCCACTCTGGAATCATAGATAAACTTACTAAGCTGGGTATTAATCCCTACATCACCCAATGGGTTGCTAACTGGCTTACTGATAGAAGCCACACTGTAAAAGTAGCCGACTCCAAATCCATCTCCAGACAAGTGACAAGTGGAGTACCTCAGGGTTCAGTCCTGGGACCACTCTTGTTTGGCATCTACTTCTCTGAAGTACAAGCCAACACTAAGGGACTCTGGCTAACAAAGTTCGCAGACGACAGCAAACTGGGAGCCATTATTGAATCCCCAAATTATGTGGATAGTCTACAAAAGGGCCTTACAGAAACAGATGCTTGGTGCCAGAGCCATGGGCTCAAGCTCAATGCCAAGAAATGTATAGTTATCCCCTTTGGGAAAAAACATGTATCCGTGAATTACCATATAGGTGGCAGTATGCTAAACACCAAAAGTGTGATAAGAGACTTAGGGACACAGGTGGACAGTGGTCTCACCTTCGATAACCACATTGCCACAACAGTCAGGAAATCCTTCTATGTGGTACACCTCATCACTAAGGGCTTTTCATCCAGAAAAAAGGAGGTCATTGTCCCACTGTACTCATCCCTCATTAGACCCATTATAAAATATAACGCCCCATTTGTTATGTACCTCTCAAGACATCTGCAACAACTGGAAAGGCTGCAGAAATACCTCACTAAAAGAATCACAGGCCTAAAGCAGATGCCCTATGCTGACCGCCTTAAAAACCTCCAGCTATACTCTGTCACATATCGTCTACTCAGAGGCGATCTCTGCTTAACATACAAGGCCATGTCAAACCCAAAGCTGTTGGACATGCTACACTTAAAGAAATCCCAATCCCTCAGAGCCACACGCTCCAGGGATCTAAACCTTGTCATCACAATAAACAAAACATGCTGGAGGAATAGGTTCCAGACCCAGAGACTCCCCAGACTCTGGAATAGATTGCCCATACATGTCAAGCAGAGTGCCTCTTTGGCCCTCTTCAAAAGGAACCTTGATGATTGGATGGGAGAAAGGAAATTCACCCCGGGGATCACGTTAGTCGCCCTGCTAGACATGGGTCCAGGAAAGTAAATAGTGTGGGAAGAAATAGCCAGGGAATTGTTATGGCTAGGCTTGTATAGGCCCTAGGGCTGATAGCCTAGTACCAACCTATGAACCTATGAACCTATGATAAATGTTCAAAAGCAACCTTTAAAGCAGGAAAATGGCAGCACCAGGAAAACATCAGTTTGGGACAAGAATGTGATATAAAAAAACTTGAGCAAGAAGGAGTGTATAAATATTTGGGAATTGATGAAGGATCAACGATAAAAACATGAACGAATGCAAATAAAACTTAATAAGAACTACTTTAGAAGACTTAAATTAATCCTGAAAACAGCGTTGATGTCTAGGAACAAAATCCAAGCCATAAACCAGTTTGCTCTTCCTGTCCTAACTTACAGTTTTGGAGTAATTGAGTGGCCCCAACATGTGTTGGATAGATTTGATAGGAAAGCAAGCAGGATGCTTCATGCTCACCAAATAATTTATAAAAATCAGTGTTTACCAACATTATATACCCCATTCTGAAGGAGGAATAGCCTCCTTGAAATTGATTACATGTATAGATCTGCATTCATGGGACTCCACACATTATCTCCTGACCTCACAAGACCCAAAAGTAGTGAAAGTTTTGAATCATGAGGAGAATAAATCTAAGATGACTGCTTAATCTAGCAGAAGCATATTGACATCAAGCAGGAATGGAAATCAAACCAGAAGTAGATAAAAATTAGGCAGCGACTGAATGTGCCAAAAAACAAAAGAAAGAATATAAGGTGAAGGACCAGATGAGAAGGCAAAAAAGGTGGAAAATGTATAAATATAGTTGCAAGTATAGAAAAATTCTGGAAGAACCTCATGTTGATCAGGAATTAATACAGGAATAGTTAAGGAGAGGAGAATTCAAATAAAGAGATGAAAGGTTAATATTGGTGGCACAAGACAGTAGGCTATGTACACGGTGGTTTACAAAGTCCATTGGACATGTGGGAGAAACAGACAAATGTAGGTTTTGTAAAACAGAATTGGAAACAGTTGCACACTTCATTGTTGGGTGTGACATACTAATGGCAGAAGGAATGTATACTGAAAGGCAGAATAATGTGGCAAGACTGTTGCACTGGGGATTTTGCAAACATTATGGTATTGAAGTGGCTGAAAAACATTGGAAACATGAGCTACAAAGCATCATAGAAAATAGAATAGCTTTTAAAGTAGTTAATTCTACAGAGGAGTACTTCATTTTCCCTGTTGTCAATAACTCTTAGCTGTCTCTGATCTTACCTCATATGTTTGCCCTGGAATTTTATGTAAATCTCTGAGAATTACACTCCGTCAATAATGCCAGAAAGTGTTTTATACTTCTTATTGTTCAGAATATTCGTGCTGAAGCAAAACTTGTTGGTCTATTAACTTTTTAAGTGAATTAGAGCAACATTTAAAAACTATCTGATTAGATCCTTTATCTTCCTGTTATTTTTGGATTTCTCCAGAATTCTTAATTAAAGAAGTTGAGATGTATGCTGCTGTCTGTTCAACAGTGCTAAGTGCTTTACCATCTTTCAAAGCTAGTAAAACATGTCAATCTCCTATAGTTTATTTTCTAGTTTTAAAGCTCCATGCACTACAAAAAGCTAGATTGGGTCTACAGTCACAACCGTTTATTATATGTTCTTGACATGGATGCCAAATACATAACAAGCTGGTTGTGATTGGAGACCCAATCATAATCCTGTACTTATTTTATTTATATTAGCATGCCAGGTAGTAAGCACCCTGATCTGATCAAAACTGACAAATGTATGGCACAACCTGGGTGAACATATTTTCATAGTTGATACAGAAATGTAGAATGTTATTAGGATAAGTACAGAGATTAAGACAATGCAAGATGTTTGAAGTTAACATAACAGAGGTGAGTACTGCAGCATACATCTAACTAAGATTCAATCAAAAATTACCAGTATTTGCATTACATACAATCTAATTCACATACAAAATAACCCTGGCCCCAATACTAATATTCCCAGTAATCCACACAACCTAACATCTTCTGCTATCATTACCCCAAATAGACCATCTAACTCCCTCCTGATAGCTCACCTTAACATCCTTAGCATTAACAATAAAATTGCCCACCTACATGCACTCTTAGAGGTGCACTCATTCGATATTCTCTGTATTACAGAGACATGGCTAAAGCCCTCAACTCTGGACCAGGAGATTACCCCTCCTGAATATAATATCCTAAGATGTGACCGCAAAATCAAAAAGGGTGGCGGTGTAGCCATTTTGTATAAATCTAAACTCCAAGTTTCACCCTTCAATGTGCTCCTACCCTCAGATACCAGTGCAGAAACCCTTACTGCCAAACTTCAAATCAACAACTCCAAATCTATCTATCTAATTTGCACATATCTCCCCCCTGGAAATAATATCAATACTCTTGAAAACATACTCAGTTACCTCTCTACCCACCTACCTCAGGAAACTATTGTGTTAGGTGACTTTAATATAGACTGAGCAACCTGTATTTCCCTTAATCCTACCAATCACATAAATCTTCACGGATTCTCACAAATAATAACCACTCCTACTAGAATCCATAAGCCAAGCAGTAAGGAAATCACCCTAGACCGGATCCTTCTCAACAGCCATATTGATACTTATAAACCAGGAACCCTTCTTGATGATATCAGTGACCATATGTTAACCTATATTATTAAACAAAAAAATCATAGCCCTAATACTAATATTTTTAAAACCTCCCGTTCCAAAAAATTCTTTAATCCAGAAAGCTTCCAAAATGAACTGAAAGCATGTGACTGGTCACCAATGTTTCATCTTCAACTTGATGAAGCAGTGACCTACTTTAATACTAGATTCCTTCAAATCCTAGATTACCATGCCCCCTATCGCTCTTCCCAAATAAGGACCAAAATTGCCCCCTGGCTCACAAAACAAACTAGGCAAAAGATCCTCCTTAGAGTCTCCAAAAGTCCATCAGATCAACTTTACTTTAAACAGTTAAGAAATGCCACCAAGAAAGACATTCTCAGAGACAAAAAAGACTATTACCTTCATCTCCAACAAACCCACCAACAAAAACCACAAAAATTCTGGTCAGGCATTAACAAACTTCTTCAGCCAGGGCACTCTAAAACTCCTGCTCCTTCAGGATTCAACCATAATAACTCTAACCAGATTCCTTATGCCTTTAATAACTATTTTACTGAAGTCATTCTAACCCTAGCTAATACTTTACCACCTATTACCACTTCCCCATTAAATACCACTAATACTCCATCTCCAACCTTTCATATACAACCTGTACCCACATCACTCATTTGCAACCTCCTTCAAAAACTTAAGCCATGCACCCCTTCTGCTGACTGTCTTCCAGCTGAATACCTGCAAATTGCAGCTAAAGCCATTGCCTATCCCATCTCCATCCTTATAAATAAAACAATTTTAGAAAGCAAAATCCCTTCCATATGGAAAGTATCCCACATCATCCCTCAACATGAAGGTGGGTCATCTACCGAGCTCTCCAACTTTTGGCCTATCGCCTTACTCTCTCCAATAGCTAAAATAATGGAAACAGGCATACACAGACAACTACCTACCCACCTTCTCCATAATAATTTACTTGCCAACTGCCAGCATGGCTTTAGACCTTTCCATAGCACAACTGCCCTGCTATCCTTTTCTGACTGTATAAACAAAAATCGTAACAATAACACTTTTTCCTCTGCACTATTTATTGACCTTTCAAAAGCCTTTGATATGGTGAACCATAACATGCTTATGGAAATACTAAAAGCCCAATCACTTGATCCACAAGCATTACAATGGTTTAAATCCTATCTGGAAAACAGACAGCAAGCAGTTCTTTGGGATAATAATCTTTCTACATCCCTCCCTGTGAATATTGGAGTACCACAAGACTCCATTTTAGGACCTCTTCTCTTTTCATTGTTTATTAATGATCTACATACCAAAATTTCTCAAGCCACCTGCATACAATATGCAGATGACTCTACTTTAATTTGTTCAGCCAAGTCCATAACCTCTCTCCAGTCCCTCACCCAAACAGTATTTAACAGTGTTGAAAACTGGTTCATGTAACACTGCCTCCTTCTGAACCCCAAAAAAGCAAAATTATTGCTCTTTGCTCCTACTCATAAGTCACCTCAACTGCACTTCACAGTAACCTCTAACAATGGAACTAACATATCCCCTGACACTACAACCCGTCTACTGGGAGTAACAATTGATAACAACCTTAGCTATGATGACCATATTAATTCTACAATAAAGTCCGTCAACAAAAAACTAGGCACCCTTTACAGAATCAAACCTTTCCTTACCCCTTCAGCCAGAATCACTATTGCCCAGACCAACCTGATCTCTACCCTGTTCTATGCTTCTGCAATATATACCAATCTATCTAAAAACAACTTCACCAAACTTTCCACCAGTTACAATAACATAGCCAGATTTGCCACTGGCACCCTCTTTAGAACTCACCACTGTCACAGCCTCAAACAACTGGGATGGTTAGAATTGCAGAACCAACTATTGTGTCAACAACTTGTTATCACCCAAAAGATCCTTTACCACCCTAACAATACCCCTATCCTTACTAATCTGATTACCCCCTACAAAAATCTCACAACACTACACTCAGCTAATAAGCTTCTAGTTTCCACTATTAAATCCAACAACAAAGCTGGGGACTCACTTTTCACCAACACAGTAGGAAAAAGCTGGAACCAGCTTCCTAGTGAACTTTCCTCCCTTGCTTCCACTCTTCTTTATAAAAAGAATCTTAAAGAATATCTTAAAACTCACTGGCTTTTTCCCTGCTCTAACCCTGACTGATATCTCATTCCTTTTTGCTCTCTCTACACTTCTCTACTCCAGTGTTCTATGTCTCCTACCTGTAATATGGATTTCCTTCTTAGTACTAAAAAAAAAGAAAAAAAAAATTTTGCAATTTAAAATTTATTTTTTATTTTGATTGCTCTCTCTCAAATGATTGTTCTCTGTATTTGATATTAGCTTAAACCTACTAAAGGACTCTGTACAACTTTATCTGACCCTCATTGTAAACAATGTGCTGTAATTCATTTGACTATTACTATATATTGTATTCTTTGTCACTGCTGATGCTTGGTGCTTTTCTCCCCGGGCCTCTACTGAAAATGGACATATATCCAGTTAGACTAGCCCAGTCAACAAATGTAAAATAAAATAAATAAATAAATAAAATAATTCCCAAGTCAGTGGAAATCAGAGAGGAGTAAAGCAAAGACAGACAGAGGAAGACGGAATGTCATAGAAGTTGTGTGACTTGGCAATTGCTGAAGCAGTTACACTGGGCTTGTTTTAATGGGTAGATTTTAAGTTCCCTTCTGAAGTTGTTGTAGTGGGTTTTTCTTTAGATGCATTGAGAGACAGATTGCCAAAGTGAAGCAGCAGTGGAAGACAGACAAGTTTTGTACAGTGAAGGCTAGCTCCAGGAGTTGTGACAGTTGGAGCTATTTGTGAATAACACCTTAGGTTAAAAGAAAAAAAAAATGTGGAGTTTGGCTGACAGAGGTGAAAAAGTTTTGAGATTTAGTAGTTTGAGGTGCAGAGATCATTTATTCATTGATTTGTTGTCTGAATGACTGACTGTTCTGCATTGTATGTAACTGTTCTGAAATTTGAGAGTGCAGGTAACATGCCTACCCACTATTATGTCATCAGTATGTGCCTACCCACTATTATTGTCATCAGAAGGCAAGGCCAGATGGCACAGATTCAGGAAGTAATTGGACAGCTGTTCAACATACAGAAAATACAAACAACTTAATTAAGCTGAATATAGTTTCACTGAAGTAACTAAAATAAAAGCTGCATATTTTAGCATCAGAAAGACCACTTTACATGAGAGCATACATTCACCTTTGCACGTGATCTTTAAACTAAGAATTTGAGAAAAAAGTGTTTCCAAGGATAGCACCTACAGCATGGAACCAACTAACACCTGACATATAAAAAATGGACTAATTAAAAAAAATCTTAAACTCCACCTATATATTCAGGCCAAATGGTCTTGCTTTCATGAAACTGGTTAATTACTGTAATTGAAAAACTTAAATCTTAGACTGTACTTTAGAAAATAACTTGCAAATCCACTGAATATAACATCAAACTTGTGAATACTTTTTTGCATCTTTTCTAAAAGTATATGTTGTAAATAATATGATTATTTTTAAGATACTATCCACCAGTATGTATAATTTGTATTTACCTCTATGTGTATGCAATTTTAAGATGATACATTACAGTTATCACAGAAAAGGGTCAATAAACTAGCTTATCTACCAAGTTAATTTGTAAATAAAATAAACTAAACAGACAAATGAATGAATGCATTAATGCAATAAATAAATAAATAAATAAATAAATAAATAAATAAATTAATTAATAAACAAATAAACAAATAAATAAATAAACACCATTGTTTGTGTAGTATTCTGGGGGGTTTGCAATGGGCATCATGGCATTTAATATTTTCCTGACCATTTTTCATGTGTTATCTAAGCCATAGTTGGTTAGTTGGTGGACAGACAACCGTTTTGACTCCATTTTGTTTCAAGAATGCACTGGATTTTCTTGGCCATAACTGTAGTCAGTTTCTACTGATAAGCTGCTCATGTGACCCATTTCTGAGTGGAACCAATTGAGACAGTGAGATTCTAATATATTAATTGAGTTGTGGGTGGGATATCATAGCAGGCAAGATGTGATAACAGAATGTTGCAAATCACAGCATTAAATGCATTTGACTAATTTAAGAAAGGGATAACAATTTTTGTTTTCAAAAAACTTTTTATTGAATTTTTAAAGTATTGAAATAAGAATACAAGAACAACAAAACTAAATTAAAATACATAATGAAAAATTGAAAAGTTAGGAGATAATTATGGTAACACAGCTTTTGTATGATAAATGTTTTATCTCAATACTATCTGAGAACATACAATAACTATATACATCGTATACAAGTGTTAACCAAGGAATATATCAAAATAGGTAAAGATCTAAAATAAAGCAGGTATGGGAATATAAAGGAGACTGAGGTCTATGAATCCCAAAAGGAGAGTAGACAACTATTCACTATTAATAATATGTAACACCTTTTCTATAGCTTTGTTAATAAGAGCCAACTTCTTGGGACTTTTCACTAACATTTTCTGTGCACTAATATATGTACAGGCTAGGATTTTAAAATTATTCCAATTCAGTTTAGTACGATCTAGCCAATTTTGGGTGATGTAGAGTTTTATAAGTGAACATATGTAAATTAGCACTTGTGTATCCAATTTGGAGAGATAAATATTTGGTATGTGTAATATTGCAATCTCCCAGGATAGGGTGGATTTATGATATCCCATTTTCTGTAAACGGACTTTTAGGGAAGTCCAAAGTTTGTGTGAATGGTGACAAGACCAAAAAATGTGTAGAAGATCTGCATTAGGGTGAGAACAACAAGAACATGAGGCCGATTTATTGGCATCAAATTTGTTAAGTTTAGAAGGAGTGAAATATGCATTATTATTAATCATTAGTTGTGTGTAAAAGAGTTTTTTGAAAGGCGAGTATTCTAGTGTATTTTTAATAGCTGAGAGTTTCTGTTTTATAGATATATGAGAATTGTGTTTGTCCCAATAATTAGAAAAGAGGCAAGCTGTATTATGAGTTAACTGATTTATAAGATTATAAGATTTAGATAACATTTTCTCTGGAAGTGTAAGGATTTGTATAACTACTTTATAATTAGTGAGATCTGTGTTGTCTATTTTAATGTGAAGAAACTTAGCATCGACAATATCTCTCAGTTGACATAAAATAGTTATATAATTAGCGTTAACCTTAAGAGTTTTGCGTATATTGGTGAGAGTTTCATTTTTGTGTTGCATCAGATCCCAAACAGTAAGATCCTTGATCAGGGGAAAATTTAGAAGATTAATAGGTATATTGTCTAAATTAATATTTGGGTTTAAATGAAGAGGTTGCATTAATTGAAATATATTTTCTAAATTGACAAGTTTTAACAATTCTTGAAAAGCAGTGATTTTTTTGTTTTAAAGAGTTAGGAATTTTTAAATTATTCATGACATCTAATGAAAGAAAAGGAAGAGCTAATGGATTAATATTTTTTGTTAGAATGTATTGATACCATAATTTTGTCCAAATAGGGTACTGATTATGCCTTTCAGTATTAATATTTAAGATAGATAATAGTTTATTAGCCGAGATAATCAAATAATAGAGATGAAAATTCAGAAGACCAAGTCCTCCCCTACTTTTAGGAGAAATTACATTAATGTAAGAAATTCTTACTGATTTGGGAAACCATAAGAAACTAGCCAGTACTTTATTAATTTTTGAAAAAAAAAGATTTTGGAATTAACTGATCCACAGCATTGAATTGAAATAGCAATCTGTGGAGTATATTCATTTTTATTATTGCTGCTTTTGATAGAAGTGATAAATTTAACAATTTCCATATATTCAAATCAAGTATTATAGATGACCATACTTTAGCTAGATTATTTTGAAATGTGGAGAGACCATTATGATTTATAAGAATCCCCAAGTATTTAAAATTCTGAACTATCCGGAAAGCAGAGTCTGGAAATAAGTATGATTTGTGGGGGAGTGGATTTATGGGGAAAATATGTGTTTTTTGAGTGTTAATCTGATATCCCGAGGCCTCTGAAAAACTTTCAATAGAACCAATCAATTTTGAAAGATCTGAGCAAGGTGTTTGGAAATATATTACAAGATCATCTGCAAAAGCTGACAAACATACATTAGTGTTAAGAATTCTAGGAATCTTATGAAAGGTATTTTGTGTTATATATAATAATAAAGGCTCTATATATAAATTAAATAAAAAAGGAGATAATGGGCATCCTTGCTTTGTACCATTGATGATCTTTATGCTTTTGGATACTTTCCTATTAATATAAAGAAAGGTAGAGGAATTTTTATATAAAATTTTAATTGTAGTCTATGTACGTAGATGGTATATTAAAGCAAGACATAATGTGAAAAAGAAAATCCCAGTTAACCCTATCAAAAGCCTTAGCGGCATCAAGGATCAGTGCATACAGCGGATTTGAGTCATTTTTAGTAAAGTGTATAAGAGAATCAATTGTCAAAGTATTATCCCATGAATGTCTATGTGATATAAAGCCCGCCTGCTCCGAAGAAATCAAGAATGGTAAAACATTTTTCAGTCTAAAGGCAAGTAAAGAAGCTAGGATTTTAATATCGATGTTAATCAAAGAAATAGGTCTATAATTGTTAGGATCAGTTTTTTCTTTGTCTTTTTTCAAAATTAAAATGGTTTTTGAAGTGTTCCAGTGCAAGTCCGATATACCGTAAATCATTATGTGATTAAAAATTTCCAGAAGAAGGGGTGTAAGTACTGATGTGTAAGTTTTAAAAAATTCAGGTGTGAAACCATCTGGTCCCGGAGATTTACTAGTCTTGAGTCTACCAATGGCTTCCGATATTTCTTTAATAGTCAGTGGGGCAGAGAGTGCATTCTTTTGTTGATCATTTAACCTAGGAAATTTAATAGAGGATGCAAAATTCACTATATGCTGTTTAACCCTAGGTTTATTTTCCTTAGAGTATATCTCTGTGAACAATGATGTAAAAAGCTGCATGATTTCCATATCAGTATTATAGATCTTGTTGTTATATTGTAATGACGAAATTCTAGGAAGGGATTGATTACCTTTAATTATTCTAGCTAGCACTTTAGAAGGAACCTGTGCCCATTCAGAATATGTAGCGAAGAGCCTTTGCTCTGATATGGTAAGATTATGTTGATGTAGAAGCAGTAATTCTTTTTGGGAGCTTAATAATAGTTCATATGCAGAGGAATTAGGATTCACTCTATATTGATTTTCCAAGGTTTGAATTTTTAATTTTAATTGCAATTCTTTGTTTCTATATTGTTTTTTAAGATATGATGCCTTATTAATTAATATACCTCTAACGATAGCCTTACACGCAGCCCATTGTATGTCTAATGGAATATCTGATGTGTCTAAATTAAGATATGTTTCCTTTATTGTTTCAGTTATTAATTTATGTATATTTTCGTTTGAAAGTAAATTGTTATTCAATGTCCAACTATTATATGAAGATGGATCTAGTGTATTTGAAGTCAAACTAATCCCAAGAGATATTCTAGAGTGGTCAGAAAAAAATCTGGGCTCAAGGGAATAATCAATTTGCCTGTGTGTAAGAGAATTAGAAATAAGGAAAAAATCCAGTCTTGACCATGTCTTATAGCATTTTGAGTAATATGTGAAGATGTCTTTTCTATCATTATGTCTTATGAGTGAGATAGGGTCTATAAGACTAAGGTCCATTATTATTTCTTCCAAAGCAATGGATGCTTGGAAATTATATGAGGGGGATCTGCTAGTGCGGTCAGTGTCAGGATTAATGATAGCATTCCAATCTCCCCCTAAAATAAAATAGTGGTCTTTAAAAGAAGAAAGAATATTATAAATCTGTAAAAAGGAGATATGTTGTTGTTCACAAGGACCATAAAGGTTAAAAAATATAATTGGTTTGTCAATGTTATAAAAACAGGAGATAATGTAACACCATCTACCATTTACGTCATATTTCACATCAGAAATAATTCCCTGAAAATTGTTTTTTATTATAATGGCCACCCCTCTTGATTTTGAATCATTACCAGCTGCTACTATCATTTTGATCCATTTTTTGTTTTTTTCTTTATCAAAGTCTTCTCTAGTTAGGTGTGTCTCTTGTAGGAAACAAATATTTGCCTGGGATTTAAAAAGAAGATGAAATAGTAAGGATCTCTTGTTTTTATTATTTAATCCTCTCACATTCCATGAGTGAATATTTAAGGTCATTCTCTTAAATAAAAATAAATGTATATAATTTGTCTAGAATTTGACAAAATGTAGTAATAACTATATAACTTGGCCCCTTATATTTATTATAATGTAGCTTGATGGCTCTCAAAGAAATTATTATAAAGATCCTATAATATTCCTTCCCAGATACCCCGGTGCCTAACCACCCACCCCATACTAGAGAAGGAATATATAAATGAATCAAATAAGTGGTTTTGGTTAACACTATTAATATCAATTGCATCAGATTAGCATAATAAGCTTTATAAAAAAACCTAACTAAACATAAAAACGATATTATAATATCTAACATATATACAAATCTGACTAAATTCAAGATGTCCAACATACTTAATCCCTACTCAAATATTTAAAAATACAAGCTCCAATTTTAATTAACATATACAACAGTTTAAATAATTTCCTCAATAACTCAAAAAAAACTGTTGTAGCCTATATCAGTCAGCTATTTACAATATTTTGAATAGATTTTGGCGCCATCTAGTGTAAGAAGATGAAAAAACATTACTGCACAATCTTCCTTTAAGCTTCAGCAAAAACATAAACCCAAATAAAAAGATTAAAAACACAGTGGTGTATATTTTGTAATAAGGAACTAAGTCTTAAAATGTTTAAAAGCTATAACATTATGAATTGTAAACTGTAAAGTTGTCAGACACTCTTTAAGTTTAAAAGTGCAATATACTAGCAGGAAATAAACTTTACAATTCCCCTTCAAACGCTCATTAAATTATTTAAATAGAACATTTAAGCCTGAATTAGAAGAACAGAATTATCATATAATATATATATATATATATATATATATATACACATATAACATGTTCCTATAACAAACACATGTCCCTATATATGTTTTATTAATGTTTTAACTATATATTCATGTGTAGAGACCAATGTGCATATAATAACCCCATATTGATTATACACTATGAGTATATTCTATGAAAAAAACAGAGTATCTGACCATCATGGTAAACAGCATCAGAGTGTTTGATGAGACCAATTAAGTGTAGCAAAAAACAGTTCAAATTGTTGCCTTAAAAAGAATATTAATTGAATGGAATGGAATATATTTAATGGAAATGAAATAAGTGAAGTATAATAAGGAAAATGATTTATTAAGCTTAGCACTATAAGTCAATTGTGCAAAAGCATGCATATACCCCGATCATGTGATCAAGATGCTTATAAGGCAGTGTAAAAAATGCATTGTTGAAAATGGATACTCAAATGTGTGACAAAAAATGTGCTATTAGTTGAAATTTTCAATGAAATTTGCCACCTATAATGCAGCCTTTATATACTGTCACACAGCGCTACTAGTGTTTGTGAACCTTTTATCACTAGACTTATGAATATTGTGAGCACAGACATACCCCCTTATGCCATGTGACTACACACAACAATCAAGAACTTCATAGGCATTTACACTGTAAACTGCACGAAGTAGATTGCAACTGCATATATGCAACAATGATTAGAATGTTGCAAATGAGCTATCTTAGCAAACACCCAGCAAAAAATGAATGTCCAGTTGTAAGACAAAATAAACCAAATTTTACATAAGCCTGTGAGTACTTCAAACGTAAAGCTATTAACCTATTTTCACGTATTTCTCTCTTTGCTGTAATGACTTCCTACAATTTTACTTTTTATCAATTACACAGGGCTTTCTATACTCAAATATCTGATCTGGACACAGCCGTAGAGCAAAAGATTAATTTAACAGACATTGCTCAGACATATTGTTTAAGTCGGGCTTGTGCAAATCAAGCCAGTCTGTATACTGTAGGGAGGAAAGTCAATCACTATATACTGTACTATCATGCTGACTACGCTTTTGCATACGTACAGTAACATTTAAACATAACACATGCGACTGTTTTTAAACGCCAGGTTTTAGAAAAGCATCTAACATAGCCGGCATGCGGCGAGACTACAGACTGGCCTGTAAATGCTGGGACCAAGAGGAGCAACCGTAGATGCTGATGTGACAGCATGCAATGAAAACAAAGAACAAACAAGCTACTCCCTGGGTATTATTGATAGCTTAAAAGCGCTGAAACAGTACTATCTGAAGCAGTTACTACAGATAAATGTGATTACTGTATGCATAACAAACTGTTACTCTACATAGCTTATATTCTATGACATATATAAAGTTACCTGACAAATTATTCCATATATTGCCAGCTTACATATTTCTATTCCAGCTTCTTTTCTTTCCTTTTTCTCCCCCCTTTCCTTTTTTAAATCGTTTATATAGTACCAAATCCGTACCTGTCTACATAAACCAACTCTGTGTTGCCCCTCTGTATTCTAATATATGTCTAGCGATCCAAAGTCAAGTATAACTGAACCAGACACCAATATTGACTAGATGTAAAACATAAAAAGTACCTAGTTTGAACCATATAGGCAAACAAATGTTGTAGTCAAGAGTCTACATTCAAACGAATCCAGCGAGTGTCCTCTACGAATGATGACATCACCGCCAGCCTCCGACAATCCATGAAAGGTGCGTGGCTAAGTAAAAACTGCAGTTGATGAAGGAGACAGAAGATTTTCGTCCTGGCCAGTCTCGAGAAGCGCAAATTCTCCCTCCAAAATGCTTACAACTGTCGGAGGGCACTGAAGTTTTAAATCCTAGAAAATAACAGTCACACTACTTCGCAATACATAAATGTGACTATAAGGCTTATTAAAGATCAAAAGTTAACACCATATTCCTGAAAAAAAATATGTTTATAATAAAATCAATACCTTCCTGAAAAAAGGAAAAAATATATAATATACATATATATCCATTCTGTACACCTATAATAAAAATAAAATTTGATTAATAAATGACAAGTACTGCCTGAAGAAATATGGCATTAATAGAAAAAAAAAACATCACATTTGAAACCAACTGAGAAATGGAATATTAAGAGACAGAGTCAGGAAGCTTTTTGAATGCTTTAAAAAATATATCTTTTGCTTCCTTAGGATCAGAGCATATAAACCTTTTGTCATTAAATGTGAAAGACAAGGTATTTGGATAAGACATATGAAATCTTATCCCTCTTTTTATCAAGTCTGCACAATAAGGAGAAAGTTTTTGTCTATTTAGTTTTATTTGAGAAGGAAGATCCTGTGAAAATGACAGTTTATGAGATTTCCATAGAAACTGTTTTTTACTTTTAGCTGTTTCCAGAATCTGAAAAGTGTCTTGAAAGTTTAATAGCTTAGTATAAATAATCCTTGGTGATGAAGAATCTTGACTTGCACGTAATGCTCTGTGTGCTCTCTCTACAATTATAGTTTTTGAGGATGCTTCACAGTTTAACAATGTTTCAAAGATGCTCTTAGTCACAGATAGCAAATTTTTATTATCATAAGATTCTGGCAAACCACGAATAATGATGTTGTTTCTTCGACTCCTGGCTTCTAAGTCTATCAGTTTAGATTGTATTTCAGAAATAGCTTTATCTTTAGACTTTAGGTTACTTTCCAATGAATCAGTTTTTATCTCTAAAGCTGAATTTCTATTCTCAATCATATCCATTCTGTCATTTATTTGCTTTAAAGTTTTACTAAAGTCAGCAAATTGCTCTGAAAAGTTTTGAATAGCACTTTGTATAGGTTTTAATGCTAACTTTAGTTCATCTAAATAAAAATTAGTGTCATTCAAGTCTTTGTTACTTACTTTGGAAGTTTCAGAAGATTGTTTAGATGTTCTCAATCTTTTTGAACTGGTGTCTTTTTCAGGTGAGAGCATTGAAGAGAATTTGGCCTTTGTAGGCTGTGTCTCCATGGAGTCAGATTTAGTAGCCATGACCAGAGATGAGGTGCTGATAACAGGATGTCAGATTCCAGGAAGATTCTTAAGCAGCAGGTGACCAAGTCAGATGAGACCACAAACTGTTCTGAGGTAAAATATATCCCAAGGTAAGATTTCCAAAAATAAAAATATTCCAGATGTATGGAAAAAGATTTGTAAAAACTTTTTGTGAAAAAAACTGAGGAAAAAGATTATTACAAAGTTGTAGAAAAAAGGAGATGTTACAAATCTGTGAGGAGCTCAAAAAGTAGGGACCAATCTAGTCGGCAGCCATCTTGGAATCCTGAAGAAAGGGATAACAATGGTTTCAGCAAAGTTAAGCTTCCCTCTAAGATACACTGTAAAATCCAAAAGTGCTGTTTCTGTCCTATGCCATAGACAGAAACCATACTGAGTACTTAGGGTTACCACCTGTCCCACTTTGCGAGGGACAGTCCCACTTTGGGCAATTGTGTCCTGCAAAAAAAATTGAAAAAATGGCAAATGTCCTGAGATTTTAGGACAAATACTTTCCTATATTTTCTTTAAATCTGAAACACCTAAATATTATAAGAAACAGAATAAGCAACTAAAATGCTACAATAATAAGCTTTTATTTAGACAAAAAAGTGAAGTTCTGTCCTTTGTACTGGCCATGGGTATGTTTTGTCCTGCAAAATCTAACGTTTTTATAAAAAATGCCCCACGTTGGGCATTTGAAAAGGTGGCAGCCCTATGAGTACTTGAAAGTACAAATGTAAAAATATGTAGAAGTTGTATATGAATACATCTCTCAAGAGGTTTACCTTTATTTGGGTATAGCTGAAACAGTTTGTTTTGGGGATAATGCTCCATTATGGGCTTTTGTGTTGCTTGTATACTATACATGTGATAGAATATGGAGCCATAATCCATAGTGCTGTGCTTTATATCAACCACTGACTCAAACTGTCCTTTTATGAAGATCTGGAATTGTATAAGGTACAAGGCTAAAAGTACATGGTTTGATGTTGTGAAAATGAAATAAAATACATTTGCCTCTCTTTGATCTAGAACTGAATTGAAACTATGCGTAGTGTGATATGGATGGTCAAAGGTACACAGTTTTATGTGTGAAAGCAGATTGCATCTGACTCTCACTTTCTTAACTTTCCTGTGGATGGTTTGAAGTAGAAGGCTAAAGACATTGTTACTCCTCATTTTTGTAAGGTCAAAGACAGATGTACAACACAAGCATTTATGACTGCCATGAGGGCAGTACCACTTTAGAATATTTACTGACACTCAACATAAGCACTTTCAAGTGATGTATCCTTCATCAGACAATTCACAAATAAACTGAATCATATTTAAAACACAAAGTAGCCAATCACAGTCAATATTGGGCCCTCCTCATCTTGAGGGCAGGTTTAATGGGAATACCCCATTCATCCCAGGTGATCTGTGTGCACACATCTCTATAATCCATTTACTTTCATAATATTCTGTCAAATTGCCTATGTCACCCCCTCTCCTGGATAACTTAAGTCTGTAACACCATAAAATCAAAGGTATGCCCAGTATGTTCACTTACAGGGTGATATAGAGCATTGTGGGTATTACCGGTACATATTGCTGATAAATTTTGCAATATTCTATTTTTTAATTTACAGTTGGTTTTACCCACATAAAAGGAATAGCAGTCCTTGCACTGAGCTAAGTAGACAACATCTGTTGTATGACAATCTGCATATGATGCCAATGAATATTGTTTACTGGTAACAGGATGGATTTCTTCCTAATATATTTACAGGCTTTGCAATATTGACATGGGATAGTTCCTTGACGTGTGATATTATTGGTACATCTCCTAGATCTCTCATTACATAGCAGATATTTTAAGTTTTTATTTAATTTAAAATGGAACAGTGGTTTGTGAGTTACAAATTCTTTTAATCTATCATCTGTGTGTAATATACCCCAGTGTTTCCTGATGATACCACAAATACCCGCTATGTTGTTGCTATACTTCAAAGTTACTCTTAAAGGTTGTTTCAAACTCCCTGTATTATTCTGGTAATCAGTTTTATCACCAGAAAACAAAGGTTTAGCCTTAGTTCATCTTTTATTAATTCATTCCTGATAGGCTAAGTTTATTTTATCATCCTTGTAGCTTCTCTCATGAAAAGTATGCTTTAACTCTAGTGACTTCTGTTTAAAACACATTTTGTTTGTGCATAGCCTAGATGTTCTGT